>NW_015164684.1:92958-105083 GCF_001447785.1 Gekko japonicus
ATTTGGCTGAGCCCGGGTTCCCCCCCCCTTTCCTCCCTGTAAAGTATAAAACGGCATAAGTTAACAATAAAATCCTGTGAGATCGGTTTCAAAAACAAGAACTAGATGCTTAAGTGTGACCAACTACAATAATGATTTATAACTGGGTTAAGTTTGTTTAGCCGATGGGTCTTTAACTTTGAAATTTGCGAACGAGCGCTTTAACTAGTGTGTGAGGTAAACGGGTCGCAAAAGATGGCGCCCGTTGACGATCGACACGATAGAGACAAGATGGCTGCGGTTGCAGGAACAATGAGGCATTACTTAGCCCGATTCTGTGGAGATTTTCAAAATTCTTCCTCTTGTCGATCCGGCGTTCCAGGCGGCGTCGGAGAGGCTGATCTTTCCTTTCTTTTTAAAGACTGGCCAGAAAGTTCCATCGGTGTTATCAAGTCGAGGGATCCAAGGATTTTAAAACCTTCCTCTTTGCTGGCTATTCTGTGGATTTTCCCTTTATAAGCAAACTGCAGGATCAGCGGAGTTGCCCAGGTATATCTTATATTTTCTTCTGTGAGTCTTCCTGTTAGTGGTTTTAATTCGCGCCGCTTAAGAAGTGCCTCCTTCGGTAGGTCCGGAAAAATCTCAATGTTCTGTGAATCATGTTTAAGGTGTCCCGATTGTCTTGCTGCGTTTAAAACAGTTTTTCTGTAGCGTAGATCTAAGAAAGTCACAATTATGTCCCGGGATGGTCTTGTTTTAAGTAGCGAAATTGGCCCAGCTCTATAAGCTTTAGTTATTATTGGGGACATATTGCCTTTTGGTGGAACAGCATTTTTTAGCCAGTTGGTTATTATGTCTGCCAGGTCCTCATTTTTGCCTATTTTTTCATTCAGTCCTCTCACCTTCAGGTTGTTTTGCCTGAGAGACATATCGGTTCTGATTGCTTTTTCAGCCAGAACGTCTTCTAGAATCTGAAGTTGCTTTACTTCTTGTTGGACAGAAGTACTGGTGTTTAAGGCTTTGGTGGCTATCGCTTTTGTTTCTGTCAGATCTTTTTGCATCCCTTCCATTTGCGCATAAAATGGTTTAAAAAATAAAGACATGTTTTCAAAGATAGATTTTTCCAAGTTTGCCATTTCTTTCGTTAGAGTCGCGTGCGTTACCAGGGCCTCTGGGTTAGCCGGTTCTTCTCCTCCGGACGCCATTGCGTTTTTCGCTGTGAGAGTTAGGCCCGATTTCGGAGTTGATGGTTGGAATGCGATCGTTGTTTGAATCTTTTTAAATTTCGGCTTAGAGAGATGCCCAGCGTTTTCTGAGTCTGCCTCCATAAATTAGTATACTGTATGCCTGTTTTGATCGTTGTAAAGATTGAGAGGATCAGGGGGTTGTGAGGAGCTGCGGATTTAGGCGGCCATGTTGAATCCCTGCCACTGGAAGCCTAATTGCCAGTTTTAAAGAAATATAACTTTAGAATATAAGATCTTTCTTGTCTGTTCATGGCTTCAGTCTCTGTAGTATCCACAGATGGAGCCATGTTGAGAATTAGACCTATTGATGATATACTTCTCGGGCTGCCATTGTCTACCATGCACCTATGTCTTGGTACTTAGGACTCAGGGATTTTTTTTTCCCTTGGGGGAACACACCAGAAAAGAGTTAGAGAACCTCTTTGACAAAATTCTTTTTAAAATACTTAAAAGTTCATGAGTTTGGAGTACAGACTGAATACTTCATTTCCCTCTTGAGAGTTCCGGCACCTCTTTTTCCAAAAAACATGAGTCCTGCTTAGGCTTATACCTAACAGTATGCTATACGTTTGGTGTAGTGGTTAAGTTCGCGAACTCTAATCCCACCTCACAGGGTGCCTGTTGTGGGGAGGGGAAGGGAAAGGAGTTTGTAAGCCGCTCTGAGACTCCAAGTGAAAGGGCGGGGTATAAATCCAATCTCTTCTCTTCTTCTATAAATCATTCAATGGACTGGTCTTTCCTGTCATTGCTTTCTATTCTCCATTCAACATGTCCATTAAATCACTTTGCTACATAGGTGACAAACAATGCTCCCTCTAAGCTGTGCCATCTCGTGAGGAAAAAATTCTACTTTGTGAGCTACTGGCATTAAAGTTGTGAGAGAGCGTTTTGGCTACTGCATAAATTAGTTTGCTCTGGAGCCATCCTTCCTGAGCTAAGACAAAAATCTGTGAGCTGGGGGCTAAAACCCCCCTGTGAGCTAGCTCACACTAGCTCAGCTTAGAGAGAACACTGGATAGGGTTACGTACCCCCTGCTCAGGGATTTCCCACCCACAGCTCCCCTTTCTGATGCTGCTCTAAGCAACAATAGGAGAATTTTTAATGGCCATTGGGCTAACAGTGTGATGTTATTTCTGGGAAAAACTAGAAATGACATCATACCTCTCCAGGAATTGCCTGAAATTCCATGGGAAAACCATAGAGTTCCTGATGATTCCTAGAGAGACATGAGCCACTTCCTATTTTCTTGGAAGTGACATCATGGCATCACTGCCGGCCCTCCCATGTCCCCGACCCCCCATTCTCTGCCAGCTCAGCTGTAGTGACAAAGGAAATGAAACATGCTAAGAGAATGGGATGCCAATAGCTGTCTTTTATGAAAGAGCACTTCCGGATGGCTTTGACCCTGGGAACTACTAGAAGAACTTTTACCAGCAGTTACAGTCCTCAGAGATCAGACCTGCAGTGTTCCTTCAAATCCTGAAAAGTTCATCCCCTGTTCATAGAGTCCTTTCCTCCGTGCCCTTGATGAAGTCTGGTTGTGGCTATTCAATAGCAAGGAAAAGACATTTTGCACATTCGTAGAGGTACTGAAAATTTCCCCTAGCCAGGGCTTTCTACCTTCCTCTATTTTATCCTCACAACCAATGCTCTCTCTAAGCTGTGGAGTCTTGTAAGCAAAAATTCTACTTTATGAGCTACTGGCATTAAAGTCATGAGTGAGCGATTTGGTTACTGCATAAATCAGTTTGCTCTGGAGCCCTCCTTCCTGAGCGAAGGCAAAAATGTGTGAGCCGGAGGCTAAAAAACTGTGAGCTAGCTCACACTAACTCAGTTTAGAGGGAACACTGCTCACAACATGTTTGTGAGATAGGTTAGCTGAGAGAGTGGCTGGCCTAGGGTTGCCAAATGGGGCCGGGGGGCGGGGAATCCCCCGCTTTGGCGGCCCGATTTCTGACACGACAGAATCAGCCCCTGGGGGAAACCCCACCCCTGTGTGTACGTCACCCAGATGTGATGCTGCACGCTGGGGGCGGGGGCCACAGCCATTTGAGGGGAAAACTCTATGTTTTCCCCTCAAATGGCTGTGGCCCCGCCCCCAGCGTGCGACGTCACATCCAGGTGATGTAGATACGTCGCACGCGCACACCGGGAGGTCCCCAGGAGTCCCCCGCCAAGGAGGTGAGTACCATTTGGCAACCCTAGGCTGGCCCAAGGGCACCCAGCCAGCGTGCTTCCATGGAAGAGTGTTGAAACTATTACACTGCACTGTTCACACTGTGACCTGGATTATGTCCTGCCTAGCAGACAGTCGCCCTTTCTGCACTGACAGCTTGTGCTTGAGAATCAAGGATTCAATCCTTAAGAGTTGATTTCGCAGTCTCACACATTCCCTCTGCACAGGTGTTTTTTCCCTCCTCTGGTTTCTTTATTCTGTATTCTGTATGCATTCTGCATCTACAAGCAAAACCCACATTTTTTTAAGCTAACTGGCTGCCAACCCCTCCCTCTCTCCCTCCCTCCCTCTCTCTGTGATTCTGCAAAAAGAAAGGGGAGGGAAGGAGGAAAGAGATCCAGACCCACACATGCTAGACTGACACCTTTGGGAGCAGGGAATCCCCTAGTACTTTACATCTACTGATTCCTTCTATACATTCTCTGGCTTTTTAAAAGTTTGCCTGAGTGGGAGGACACATCTTCTTTTATCTTTGGAGAAGGAGGGAAAGAAAACAGAACAGGGAGGGAGCAACAGACTAGAGAGAGAGGGGGGGGGTGGAAATGGGGAAGGGAGAGTGTACAGTGCTTAAATACCCACAGAAACAATTCTACTTTAAAAAGGATTAGTGATTTGAAAGCAGATGAGAACAAAGAATTGCTGCAAAAGGAGTTTTGGTAGCTGCAGGGCAACAGTGTGCTGGAAGCAGTCTGAACGAAGATTCCTGTAAAACAAATGCAAAAAGAGAAAGCCCTGAAACAAAGTGAAAGTGATAGCGGGCGGGAATGCAGAACGGAAGAATAGGATGCGCTCAAAGACTGAGGCACAATATGGGTGCACAAAGGGCCAGTAGCGGCTATAATCCCATGCACGCTTATTTGTTGGTAACAAACCCCATTCGTCTTCTGGGCCTTACTTCCAATTACCCAGGCATCAGATCAGTCTGCACACGTGCTAGATAAATGCTAACCAGTCAAACCACCACATCATCTCCATAAAAGAAAAGAAAAGGGATTCAAGGGAAACAGATAGATGTACAGAAAACCACTGCCACACGGAAAGAGCTTGATTAGTCTCGCCTGAACTTCATTGCATTGAGAACATCGTCATAACCCCCCCCCCTTCCCTCAAGCTGAGCTCTGGATCGAAACCAGCCTATTGATTTTAATAGTTTTCATAAAATCTCATTAGGCTCATTGGCAGCTTCCAACACCTTTGGGGAGTGTTTCATTACCATGCAAATAGAGATAGCTCCTTTGGGCATCCAAAATTAGGAAACAGTAGCAGCTCTTCAGCCATGAAGCAAAGCTGTAGAAAGCTATGAATAAGGCTGAACAGTATTTATTGAAGTACTCCATGTTTCTCACATTATAATTTAGCATTTGTATTGCACTTTGAACATTCAAAAAACTGCTTTACAATCTTTACATTGAAACAAATGGACCTGATAGATCACTATTGTGTTCTGTACACTGGGGGACTTCTCTGTGTTATGTGCCCACAGGAATAGAGGTCTGAATTAATAGGCAAGATATAAAAAAGAAGAAAAGATTGGATTTATACCCCACCCTTCACTTGGAGTCTCAGAGTGGCTTACAAACTCCTTTCCCTCCCCCCCCCAACAGACACCCTGTGAGGAAGGTGGGCAATGTTCCCTCTAAGCTGTGGAGTCCTGTGGGCAAAAATTCTACTTTCTGAGCTACCAGCACTAAAGTTGTGAGCAGGCAGGTGATTCGGCTACTGCATAAATGAGTTTGCTCTGGACTGGAGCCATCCTTCCTGAGCTAAGACAACAATGTGTGAGCCGGAGGCTAAAAAACTGTGAGCTAGCTCACACCAACTCAGCCTAGAGGGAACACTGTAGGTGGGGCTGAAAGAGCTCTGATAGAAAGTGCTCTTTTCAAGGACAGCTCTGACAGAACTATGGCTTGCCAAAGGTCATCCAGCAGCTGCAAGTGGGGGAGTGGGGAATCAAACCTGGTTGTCCCAGATTAGAGTCTGTGCACTTAACCACTACACCAAACTGGCTTTCAGTAGGGAGATATCTCTCAGCCTCTGTCCACTCTGCCTGCTGCAGTTCAGTGTGTGTGTGTGTGTATGTGTGCGGGAATAGCCGGGAAAAATCAGTGACATAACTTCCAGTAAATACCTGGAAGTGATATCACTAAACTGATGCAATGCTCTAGGATTTGCCCAAACCTCTGAAGCTGCTGCTTCCTCCTCATCTCTGTAGTGTATGGAGATCATCTATTATTCTGAAACAGCTTCTAGACTCACCTTGAGCTCCCCGGGACAGCTCCTAGCCTATCCACTGAGCTCCCCACAAAACATCATGTGACATTAGAGTCACTGCCAGGGAAGGAGAAGCCAAAGCTGTTGTTGGCTGCTCAAGCTGAGACAAAGTTAGTATGCCCCACAAAGAGTTGCAGTTCAGCAAGCCTGTACTGCAACCGCAAAAGCACAAGAAGGCAGGAAGGAAACTGTTTCAAGTTCTGTCTCCAGAATCAGGATCAGGAAGTAAACCAGAGAGTTGTTTAAAGGCAGATAGGTGAGTAGCAAGTTCTTCATTGATCAGCTTGATAGGCTCTGGCTCTACTGATGGACGTGATGAATCATTTCCCTCCTTGGCCAATATACAACAATCTCGTTCTGCTCGCACGAAAACACCTCTCGCATTGCCAGCGCAAAGCTGGCAAGCACTGCAATACTCATTCCTAGGGGAAGCCCTTGCTGGTGACGTAATGACATCACCATTGTAGCTCTAAAATTTGGCCGAAACTCTATGGTTTGACCATAGAAACTCAATGCTAGGATGCTGCTGGTACCGTGTTGGCACTGTTGATGACATCTCTTCCAGTCAGCAATTACTCCACTATCCCTCCCCCCAATGTCTCCCGCTCCCAGTGGGAACATGGGAGCTCTATCTCTTATAACCACTCAGCACTGCTAGGATTGTGGAAGAGAGCTGAGGACATGAGCCAAGAATCAGGGGCTTTGCCATAGGGAAGAACAAGCCAAGGGTCAAACCTATGGAGGACTCTTCTGCACCACTGAGTCTCCTCACCTTTCCATGCTGCTGCTGCTCTTAGTGGGCGTACAAAAAGAAGCACGAAGCAGAATACCTGTGCTCTCTAATGAAGTCGTTCTGACATGAGGCAAAAAGGCAGCTCTGTCAGGGCTCTCTTACCCAGTGGATCGGGTTTGGCAACCAATCTGATGACCCTGACTTATGGGCAGGGGTCATTTCCTGCAGGGAGCGCACAGGAGCGGAGCTCCGGCAGTAAAGAGCCCAGGGGGCGGGCACATGCAACAAGCCCCACCCCCTGCTCCCAGCAGCCCTCAGTCAGAGCAAGAAGCAGCCATGTAAATTGCAGAGCCCCACCCCGGCGCCCCGGTCCAAAACAGTCCAGGGGGCACCTTTAAGACCAAGTTTTATTCAGGTAGAAGCTCTCCCTCCTCTCCAAGGGCAGGTCTGCACGTTCCCCCCCCCCAATAGCTAGCAATCCAAAAGAGTCCAGTGGAGCCTGAGCGGTGGGTGTCGCCTTCTGACACACTTCCGGTGATGTCAGGGGTGTGTGGCATATTCAAATGAGTTATGCTAATGAGTTATGCGAATGAGCTCCTGCACCTCTTTTTCTACGAAATGACCCCTGCTTATGGGTTGAAGAACACTGGTCTTTTGTACACTGGTGTAAAAATGCTTCTCATTTCTAGAAAATGTTTGATGTTCGTGAATATATTTGCACTCTTCTTATGTTGCAGCTCTTCTCCCCGCCATTTTACTCCTTCCTCTTTGCTCTTGGTAACTCCTTTCCCTTTACTGCCCTTTAATTTGATTTACTGAGGTCACCGACATGATTTTTATATGTTGTGCCATTTTTAATACAAAAATAGGATTGCCAGATCAGTGCTGGGAAATGCCTGGAGATTTGGGGGGGGGCACAGCCCGTGGGGGCAGTGCCTGTGGAGGGGGGAATCTGTGCAGGGACTTCATCTAGAAGTTATTCTGTACTACAGAATTTGCCCTCCGAAGCTGCCATTTCCTTCAGAGGAATCGATCTCCATAGTTTGGAGATCAGGTATAATTCTGGGAGAACTCCCCCACCTGGAGGTTGGCAACCCTATCCACAGATCCCTACTTGGTGCAGTCATTTTTAATGCACAGACCCCACTTGGTGTCATGATGCTGTCATGGGCTCCTGATATAAACATAGCCACATGGCTTGGCACTAGGGTTGCCAAATGGGGCCGGGGGGCAGGGAATCCCCCGCTTTGACGGCCCGATTTTTGACGCGACAAAAATCGGGCCCGGGGGAAACCCCACCCCCGCGTGCGCGTCACCCAGATGTGATGTCGCACGCTGGGGGCGGGTCAGAGCCATTTGAGGGGAAAACATAGAGTTTTCCCCTCAAATGGCCGTGGCCCCACCCCCAGCGTGCGACGTCACATCCGGGTGACGCGTGCACACCCCGGATGCCAGCCGGGAGCCCCCCACTCCCGGCTGAAAACAATTTGGCAACCCTACTTGGCACAAGTTACCACTGAAGACAATGGAGGCTAGAGGGGGCAAAGGAAGGGAACGACATCGAGGGGCTGCATTCAGGTGAACAAAAGCCAGTGGGACAGGGCCGAAATTATATAAATACCCAGTGGGCTAAATATTTGCTTCAGATTGTGCAGCTGCCACTGGATGGGGCTAATTTTGAAACCAGTATCAAAGATGGGAGAATACATGGCAAGGTCCAAAAATAAATATATAACTTCAGAAAGTCGTTTCCTTTGACAGCGAAATCTTCTCGGCTTTTGTCGAACACATGCAGCTGCTTCTACAAGTGGGATGATATCTTATTTTTAGCCAGGAGTGGATCTTCACTACTCTGAAAAGAAGACAGAAGAATGAGGAAGGCTTTTCATTAATGGACTTTGATTCATACCTCAAAGGACCAAGAAGAAGCAATAATCCATTTTGTTATTCATTAAGCTGCCTTTTGGTCTCCAGTTGCCATCAATAACTTTGGGTATGACCATGCGGAATCCCTTGTCAAGAGTATTTTATTAGCAGAGTTTAAACTCCATCTGGCTAAGTGTCCCTTGTGATTTTTTACAACCATAGCAACACAACCAGTGATCACTCTATCAGTTTCTGGCTGTCTTTCCAATGATCCTATCATAAAGCAGTCAGAAATCACCATGTTGGCATTCAGTCATAATCAAGATTAATTGCAAAACAGAACAGCAAACATCTTGGTAACATCCACCCAAGTCCTCTAATTTACCAAAAGCACCTCTTTTGTGGGCTCAAAAAACATTAGTTGCCAATTATGGGTCTGGTGGTTCTTGGAGATTTGGGGGTGGAGCCTGGGGACAGTGGAGTTTGAGGAGGGACCTCAGTGACGTATAATGCCACAGAGCAGCCACAGAGCAACGTGATCAGCCATTCTGAGGTACCGTTACGGAAAAAAGCAGTATGTAAATAAAAAGTAATCAAACCAAACTTTATTCCAGCATAAGCTTTTGAGGGCTAGAACCCCCTTTGTCAGATGCATGCAATGGTTTCTTACTAGGCAAACTTTAAGGTGCCACTAGATTCCCGCTTATGTTTGCTGAAACTACACTGTAATGTTAATGGCTACACTGTGATGCTAATATGCAAATATGCTATTTTTTTATTTATTTCAAGCATTTTATGTCATCTTTCCCTCTTAATAGGGCCCCAAGGTGGCAAACATCAAAACATTTGAACATTAAAACAGCATTTAAAATAATATATAAAATAATTCAGTAAAAGCATATGAATACACAAATGTACACCACCAAAACCAGGGTGTTTCCCTGAAGTTTCCCAGCCACCAATTGTTCAGCCACCGCTTGTTCAATCACATTATATTGGCTAATAGGGCTGTAAAGACCCTAATGGGGGTAGGAGATGCCCTGCCCTGAGTTCGTATTGCCCACTGCCACTTGGAGCAACAGCAGGGGAGAAATTAAATATTAAAATTTAAAAGAAGATCTCACTGGTCTTGCGAGCATGATGTCAGTTCCGACTACAACCTGGAAGGGAGTGGGAAAATGGGTAGATCTAGGAATTGCTGGAAACTCCATGGTTTTACTATAGAGATTTTTTTTTTTTTACCACAGAGTGCCTGGTGATTCCTAGAGCTATCCATTGTCCCTTCTGGCTTGTACCCAGAAGTGAAATTATTGTGCTCATGACAATGCACCCACACCATGTCCCCACCTTCCTGCCCATCCTATTAGCTAATATGCAAATATGGTGGCTAATGCAGTAAAACACTTTAATCAGCACCAATGACTTTCTTGTGAACCACCTGCCAGGCCACGATATTGAGAACTCAACAAGTGTCTAAGACCTGGAGTAAACCCAGTCAATCAGCTTCCTTTGATTTATAGGCTTGTCCTGTTTGGTGTCAGACTGAAAAAGAAACACTGACCAGACCTTTGTCAATTCTCCAGCTATATTGTTTACTGAATTACCTGAATTGTTGGTTTTTGTTCCCAGCAGGGCAGGCGGATATAACCTTTCAGCAACAATTCCTGAATGTATCAGCTTGCAAAACAGAGAACATGAATTGATTCATTCACAAAAACTCATTTGGTAGTGATTCAGATATATGTCTTTCCCTTGAACTTTACTAAACAATGCAAAAATGATGGCAAAACCCAGCCCAGGAGCAATGTTCCATACAAATATTGATCACATAATAGCTTTGGTGAAACCAGTTCCTTTGCTAGTGTTTCGGGCCCTTGAAAAGCTGTTTCAGTTAAATCATATGCAGCAGAAACCATTGTCTTGCAACCTAAATGGGGCAATGGGCCTGGCTTCATCCCTTGTCGCTGTTGTAGTGTCAGCCCGACCAAGAGCCTTGCAGCTAAATAATGATAACAAATGTAATGGAAGAACGAAGAGGCATTGGAGTGCTGTTTTCATAACTGCAACTGCTTTCCCTGAATCCTATGAAAGCATTAAATCGGCTAGGGCTGGGATGAGTCTTTTGGCATTGTCTATTTCAGTCCTACAGGAAACTTGAGAAGTTCTTTAATTGTGGTGCATTGCTGAGTTGGAAAAGTACTCTTGCATTTTTTATAGGATTCCGAGACCGCTTTTCCAATAAAAAGTTCCAAAACGGCACAGGAGCGCATGGAGAGTTTGTTCCTCTTCACAGAGGAGGTCCTGGAAGATAAAATGGTATATGATGCAATAATGACAATAAAAATTGTCTATGTGTGTTTCTGTGTTAGAGAGAGAGAGAGAGAGAGAACCAGTGGCCATAATTTAATTTACTATCTTGAATTTGGGGTCCCCAAAAACCTGGAGATAAAACTTAGGGTTGCTGACCTCTCAGAGGGCCTGGAGATCTTCTGGAATTACAGCTGATCTCCTGACTTCAAAGATCAGTTCCCCTGGAGAAAATGGCAGCTTTGGAGGACAGACTGTATGGCATAGTATACCCACTGAGCTCCCTCCATGAGCAACTCTCCAGGAATTTCCCAAACCTCAGTTGTCAACTCTAGCTGAAATCCCAATACAAAGTTGTCCACCTGCAGCTACCAAACACATGGTCTGCTGCTGTGGACTTGGTACAAGGGAAGCCACAACAGCCAACGAATCAGTTTTGCAGGCTGAACCTTCAGATTCAATGTACCAAGTGAACATTTGCAGGACCTTAATATATGTTGTATAGCAAGGAAGGCTTCATACTGCCCGTGGTTGCAATCCTAAGAACACTTTTTGGTGAATAAGACCCCCTGAATAAAATGAGACTTACTTCTGAGTGGACCTGCTTAGGGTTGTTGCTCAGGAGCCCTGTGTGCATTACTTGGAAGTAAGTCCCAATGGATTCAGAGAGGACATACCTAAGCATAAAAATGTTTATGATCCAGCTATTACACTATCACAGGGCTAAGGGCATTTGGAGCAAAAGTGTTTTAGGGCCAAACTACCCATTAGGAGTTTTGTGGCAACAAAATTATTATTTGTTCTTAAGGTGCCACAAGACACCTTTGATTTCTTGCTGGTATCCTGTACCCACTGGACAATCTATAATTGATCGCTTGACTTTATAAAATTAATGCAGGCATGGGGGGGAGGGTGCCGCAGATGTGGTCAGGGACTTTTCAGCAAAAGGAGAGGTTTAGGGTCAAACCATATAAGATGCTGGAAGATCCATGATTAAATCTCGAGCATATTTTTTCTTGATCAAAACAAATCAAAGAGAACTATGGTTTGGATCACCACTGCAATGCATAGGGAACAGTGAGTGACTCTCCCCGCTCTGTTTTTCTAACCAGGGCTCTTTTTGTAGAAAAAGCCCAGCAGGAACTTATTAGCATAATAGGCCACACCCAACAGCAAAACCCATTAGCATATTAGGCCACACCCTAACAGTGCAGTTCATTAGCACATTAGGCCGCACCGCCATGTTACCAGAAGTGTGGTCATCCAGCCACACCCACCTTTCCCTTCTTATTCTGTTTACCTTGTTTGTTGTCAAAACCCAGGGCCTTTTTTTGTAGCAGGGACTCCTTTGCATGTTAGGCCACACACCCCTAATGTAGCCAATCCTAATGAGTTTCTGCTGTTGGGTGTGGCCTATTATGCTAATGAGTTCCTGCTGGGCGTGGCCAACTTGGGAGCCAGCCGGAACTCCGCTCCTGTGCATTC
>NW_015164684.1:105361-336870 GCF_001447785.1 Gekko japonicus
TCCTGCCCAAAAATAGCCCTGATCTTACCTACCTCCCACACATACAATGGCAGTCAGTCAGGCATTTATTATGGCAACAAGCCACAGAACACACATGCTTAAATATAACATTCATAACATTCATATAACTGAATATAGGACAGTAAAATAAAACTCTATAAAATACAGTTGAGCGTAATCACATACAATGGAGTAAATGTGCAGATTGCCTGAATTTGTCTGCATATTTGCCCTGACCTGGATAGCCCAGGCTAGCCCGACCTCATCTGATTTTAAGAGATCTTGAAAGCTAAGGGTCAACCCTGCTTAGCTTTCAAGATCAGACAAGATTGGGGTAGCCGGGGTGAACTGAAGTTACCCATGGCTATTTATGACAGGGGGGGAAATGGACTGGAAATCAAATCATGAATCTTCTAGTGCCTTGTCTAGTTTGACCCTTTGTGTGTGTTTGTTAAAGGGGAAGGCTAAATGTCCCCAGACCCATATTTCCCTGAGGAGTTGTATGTCTGACATTGCATTGAGTAAGGGAAAAAAAAGGTTGCTAGTTCATTCATTGATCTCTTGGAGTAACATGTAGTTTGACTCTTACTCTCCCCTTAAGTCCATGTAAACAGTTTTAGAATTGGGATATTTGAGTAATTGCTTTAGAGGCAGCCTGTCTTTATGGTTTCCTCCTGCTCTTTTTTGTCTGACTAAATATAAGCTATTTTTAAAAAAATCTGGGGCAGGTCAAGTGATACACTCTTGTTTGATTTCTTGGCATCAACATCAAGTTAAATGCACAACAGGCCCAAAACAGAAACCACACCCCCTCTAGGATCCATCCCACACCTCCTTATGGTGACTGTGTAAATATGACACCTTCATGTTCAGCAGTACTCTTCCAAGGTTTCCTTGAGTCACTTGAGAGATAAAAATACTTCTTGGATCTTTTCTTTTTAGATGTGCTGAAAAACAGCTAAAGGGTGTGTGTGTGTAGGGGGGGGGAGGATTCAGCTCTCTGTTTAGTAACACCAAAACAAGAACAGACTTTCCCCAAATCAGCTGAAAGGGTTGCAAAGCACAGCTGGCTTACACTCTTGTAGGACCCCTTAATGGTAGAGTTGCCAGCTCAGGGTTGGGAAATGCCTGGAAATTTGGGAGTAGAGCCTGAGACAGCAGAGTTTGGGGAAAGGATGGGCTGCAACAGGGTATAATGCCTTAGAGACCACCCTCCAAAGCAGCCATTTTCTCCAGGGGAACTGATCTCTGTAGTATGTCTACATTCAAAGATAATCAGCAAAAGCCACCAACACCATCTCTGTACCGTAGCCAGATTCTGAAACATGATTGAAAGAGATCTAGAGCAGTTGTGTCATCCAGGAAGACCTGGTGTTGCTCCATCAACACTCTTTGAATTATTTTGGCCAGAATGGGCAGATTAGAGACTGGACAATACTGGCCACAACGTTCTTCTCCAGCGGTGGATTATTTTAGAAGTTGTGGACAAACAACCATACCCGATAGTGTCTGAGGAAAAATGGATTCAATAACCTGTTTCTTACAAGGTATCAGTAACCAGGATGGACAGGGATTAAGAATACAAATGATAGCTTTCACAGCTGCCAAGATCCAGTTGACATCCATCATGGTAAGCAAGTTGCTGGCCACCTGTCTCTTCCCAATGCACCAAAAACTACAGGGTACCACCACCTGGCTCCACATTGCCTCTGCTCTGGACTCCATTCCCAAGCCCTGTTTAGGTACAGATTATTATTATTTTTTAAAAAACCATTAATTGTATGTTAGGATGGGTTTCACATCTGTACAGTTTGGTTGCTCAGGCATTACCTGTTCTCTCAATTGTCCTTGGTTATTCTAGCTGGTCCCAGCTACTACATTTCCTAATGGCCCTCTTTTCAGTTGCAACTGGGCTAACAATCCAGTGGAAACCATTATCTTCGCTAAGCAGAGCTACTTTTGTTAGAAATGTCATGGAGCAGCTGTAACTATGGAATCCCTCAATGCTGTTTTCACAGAGTCGTATTTCAGTCCAGAAATGAGCCATTTGGCTGTTAGAATGGGGGATCTTTTTACTCTTCTCTCTCTCTCTCTCTCCTCTTTAACTCGACTAAAATAGAAGTTATATCCCCATTCCAAGGACAGTTAAAAAGAGAATGTCTTTTGACAACTTCAAACACCACATTTCACTGCGGAGATGTTTCAAAGAAACTGCTTCTGCAGCAACTAACTTGAGAGATCTTTGTACAAAAGATTAAATTAATTCAAGTCCATCATATGCTGCAGTTTTTTTGATGTGTGCTTGTTTTGAACACATTACAGATGTAACATTTTGTTTGTCAAAAGTTCTGCTGTAAAAAAAAACACCCATACACAATATGGATCCAGGTAACTGTCGTTTAGGTTCCACCCCAATATAATGTTTGAAGTAGTTGTGATAATTTGTAACTCCAGCCTCTAGAATTCTGCTCAATGATCCTGTACTATCCTGGATTTTGGGTCAGATTTAGGATTGCCAGATGTTAGATTTCTGCAATCCAAATCCTATTGCATTGTTTATTGGACATCCCATCCTGTTGATTACATCGATTTACACTGTGTAATCTGCCTTGAATCTCAGCGATAAAGGGGAACTATGAATAATGTAAACAATAAAGAAATAGTAGAACGAAAGGTGCATTAGAAAGTTTAAAATAAAAGTAAGCACACAAGCAAACAAATACATGTAATGCTCATGGATGGCCCAGGCCAGCCCAATCTCATCAGATTTCGGAAGCTAAACAGGATTGGCCTTGGTTAGTACTTGTTAGAAGTTCAGTTGTGATGTCCCCATGTCTCATACCTCCAGACTGTGGCAAGAGAGTCTAGTAACTAGACAGGCACACTGACCTTTATTCCTGTGTTTACTCTTCTGTCACTGTCCCCTTTGAAATGTAGATTGTGTTCTCAGGGACAATTTCCCCACCTTCTGTTCTCTCTCAGATGAAGATGAATTCTCCCTGCATGCACCAAGAGAGGCGACATGCTGTCCTCTCTTGGAACCATGAGGCTGATGGCCCTCTTGCCATCTGCTTCCATCCTAGGGTTGCCAAGTCGCGGCGGGGGATCGTAGGTCTTCACAGAATCCTCGCCGTGGGGACAGCGAGACGCGTTGCACCCACCGTCACCAGGATCTGACGCTACGCGTCGCTCTGCCAACGGGGCTCCAAACAGCCCTGTTGCCAGAGCGACGCATAGCGTCATGTTCTGGCGACGGCGGTGCAACGCGTCTCGCCATCCCCACGGCAAGGATTCTGCAAAGACATGCAGATCCCCCGCCGCAATTTGGTGAGATTTGGCAGGCCTATTCCATCCTTTAGCTAGTAAGTTAGTGCTCTATCCTGTCCCTACTCTTCCAAAGTGTACTTCTCAAATAAAGAGAGAAGTATTTCTCTTGTAAGCTTGCAGTGTGGCTCTGTGTAGTTTTGTAAACTGAGTAACCTGGTAAAGTTACACTGCTACATTTGTAGCTTCATTTAAGCACTCTGCTAATTTGCGGTAACTGGATTAACTACACCAGTGAACCCCCCAATAGTACTTGGATGGGAGACCGCCAAGTCATGGCTTGCTACACAGAGGCAGGCAGTGGTGAACCACCTCCATCCATCTCTTGCCTTGAAAACCCTGTGGGGTTGCCACAAGTCAGCTGTAGCTTGACGGCACTTTTCACCACCAAAAATGCTTATTGTGTAAGAAGATCTCTAATTGCCATTAGAACTGCTTGTCTTCCAGGTGGCAGAGTGCCCATTGGAAAGGGTGGAAGCTTTCAGCAGTTCTAGTCTTTAGTCCTGACCTGGATAGCTCAGGCTAGCCTGATCTTGTCAGATCTCAGAAGCTAAGCAGGGGCGATCTTGGCTAGCATTTGGATGGGAGGCCTCCAGGGAATACCAGAGTCATGGCATAAAGACAGGCAATGGCAAATCACCTCTGAAGGTCTCTTGCCTTGAAAACCCTTGGGAACCCAGCAGGAACTCATCAGCATATTAGGCCACACCCCTGGCAGTGTAGCTCATTAGCATATTAGGCCACACCCCTATGCCTCCCCTTGGCTATCCCGGGAGCCCCGCAGCTGTGGGGCGCTCGGTCAAGCCAGCCCTTCGGCAGGCCGGGGAAGGCACGGGGAGGCATTTAAATGCCTCCCTGATCCTTCCAGCCCCCCCGGCCCACCTGCCTCGGAGCTGCCGGGGGGGGGGTGTCGCTCTCCAGGCCTTCATAGCTATGCACATAGAGGTTTTGGCTGTAGTGGGCGTGGCCAACTGTGAAGCCATCCGGAACTCCGTTCCTGTGCGTTCCTGCCCCAAAATAGCCCTGCGGTTGCCATAAGTCAGCTGTGACTTGATGGCAAAAAAATGCAGTGCAATCTAGTTTAGACCAGGAATAACCCTCTAGAAACGTTTTCTCCTTGTTAGGAATAATTCTTTGGTTTTTAAGAAGGTGTGATATCACAGGAGGTTGACATAAGCTACTGCTTTTCCCTGGCATCCCTCACTGGTCCAGAATGTTGGACTCCTAGATCCCCTGCTGAGATCCTTTTGGGGCTGAATCCAGTGAGAGTCCTAGAAGCTGAAACGGAACATTTACTTATGTATCTGAAATACTTCTGAACCTGGTCTCTCAAGAGCAGTTCTCCCAGAGCTCTCTGAGCCCCACTTACCTCACAGGGTGTCTGTTGTGGGGAGAGGAAGGGAAGGAGACCGTGAGCCACCTGTAAGATTCCAAGAGGAGGGTGGGGTATAAATCCAACTCTTTTTCTTCTCCTTCTCCTCCTCCTCTTCCTTCTCCTCCTCCTCCTGAAGAAATTGCCCACTTTCCTGGAACATGGGGCAAGTGCCATATTGGGGGACTGTACTCAGAAAGGCCACAGATGGTACTCAGGAACCACCAAGTGTCAGTGCTCTAAAGAATACGTACATAAATGCTATCAGCTTGCAACTGACTTATGGTGACCCTAGCAAGGAGCTTTCAAGACAAGAATGAAGCAGAGGTGGTTTTCCACTGCCACCTTCTGCAGAGATTTCCCTGGTGGTCTCCCATCCAAGTACTGACCTTGCTTAGCTTTCGAGATCTGATGAGATCAGCCTGTGCCATATCATTCCACATTCTGGCTCTAAAGAATACTTGTAGTATGATTATTGCTTTTGTGTTTTCCAAACCTCGGTTGCCTCAGGGCTGTCATTAAGAACAACACCGAACTTCCATTCGAGCTAAGTGCAGTGCCTGTCTTTTGACAGATGCCTGCAGACGTGATCACATAGCGGTTATAGTAAGCGAGCTGTATTAGTCGCCTGTTTGTTTCTAAGGCGTTGGCCCTGTGTGAAGGACTGTGTGGCAATCATTCTTGAAAGTCCCGCCTCTCCTCCAGGGCTCTGCACCAATCCTTGTGATTTGGGCCTCATGCCAATCCAAGCGCTCGATCGATCTAATTTATTACAGCAAGAGCCAGTAAAACAGTACAATTCTGATATAAGGATTAAAACAGTAATAACATAGGAATATTATAAAAACATTAACAAGAGAAAATTAATAAAATGAGTAAAATAAAATAATGTTAATAAGAGAATCATACAACCTTTTCAGCTAAAATAAGTGTACGTTTCCTAATAGCTAAGCAACAGATTTTTGCCACAGCCTAAGTCACTGAGCTCTGAATGTCTTCTAAGAGGAATTTACAAAGGACTTCTGGCCTAAAGTCAAGATAAGACTGCAGAGGGCTAAATCTAGACAGAAGGGGTAGTATAAGATGGTCTCGTTCCTCCTGATAGAATCTGCAGAACAGGAGGACATGAGTAACTGATTCCACCATATTAGCCATGCATGGGCATATACGTTCATGCATTGGAACTCGAGTGAATTTACCTTGCCGTACAGCGGAAGGGAGTGCCTTGAAACAGGTTCTGGAAAAGGAAAGAGAGAGAGAGATTGGATTTATACCCTGCCCTTCACTACCCAAAGGTGTCTCAGAGCGGCTTACAAACTCCTTTCCCTTCCCCTCCCCACAACAGACACCCTGTGAGGTGGGTGGGGCTGAGAGAACTCTTGACAGAAACGGCTCTTGAAGAAGAAGAAGAGATTGGATTTATACCCCGCCCTTCACTACCCAAAGGTGTCTCAGAGCGGCTTACAAACTCCTTTCCCTTCCCTTCCCCACAACAGACACCCTGTGAGGTGGGTGGGGCTGAGAGAACTCTGACACAAACTGCTCTTTTTCAAGGACAGCTGTGCCAGAGCTTGTGACTGACCTAAGCTCACATCAGCAGGTGCAAGTGGAGGAGTGGGGAATCAAACCCGGTTCTCCCAGATTAGAGTCCGCGCACTTAACCACCAGTGTTCCCTCTAAGCTGAGTTAGTGTGAGCTAGCTCACAGCTTTTTAGCCTCCAGCTCACACATTTTTGTCTTAGCTCAGGAAGGATGGTTCCAGAGCAAACTATTTTATGCAGTAGCCAAATCGCTCGCTCACAACTTTAATGCCCGTAGCTCACAAAATAGAATTTTTGCTCACAGGACTCCACAGCTTAGAGGGAACATTGTTAACCACTACTCTAAACTGACACTACACCAAAGGCCCATCTATAGGGCTCATAGGTAA
This sequence comes from Gekko japonicus, assembly GCF_001447785.1. Taxonomy (NCBI): domain Eukaryota; kingdom Metazoa; phylum Chordata; class Lepidosauria; order Squamata; family Gekkonidae; genus Gekko; species Gekko japonicus. The sequence goes on from NW_015164684.1 coordinate 111,988, forward strand.
TGTTAAATAAATAAAGGGAAGCAGTAAAATTAGGCCAAGATTTTATATTTCTGAAGTTCTTGGGTAGCGAAGCTTCTTCATTTTGTAATATCATGAAGCCTCTGCGGGACAGCTATTCTTGCCTTGTATAGCCTTCCATAGAAGAGATCTTTCTGGGAATAGGCCAATCTGATTTAACTTATTAAGAATTTGTGTGGACCAGGAAGGGTAAGGGTCCGAGGCTAAAAGGTAAGGTATTAAACCCTTCGGGCTATAATGAATTTTTAGCCAGAGTGTTATAGCCTGCTCCCAGACCTTTGCTTCAACTCTGAGTAGCCCAGCCTCTTGCTTAAGTGTTACATTAGAAGTGCTTCTAGGAACGCCAAACAGAGATCTAAGAAATTTAGACTGAACCCTTTCAAGGGTCTTTATTAACTTGATCTATGGCATTTCCTTTAATATTCCAAGCTTGGCCGTGCGGCTGGGGGGCAGCGCCGTGCCGGCTGCCCAGGTGGTGCTGGAGGTAGTCGTCCACCAGCTGCGCCATCTCGGCTGGCAGCTTGCTGGGCATGGCAGCTCTTTGGCAGCGGCGGCCAATTAATAGCTGGCTCACTCCAACTGGGCCCTATACCGGCGCCTGGCGCTGTCTCTGCCCCCGCACCTGCCCCCGCGTCCTGGCCGGCTTCACCGGTTCCTACTCCTCGCTTGGGAAGCCTGGAGCGCTCCATGGCGATCGGGGGGAGGGGAGCAGAGGATTAGGGGAGGGGGCCCGCAAAACCCGTGGGGGGGCATGGGACACATGCGAGCTATGGGCCTGGTGAAGACACCTTTTCTGGATTTTTTTGGATAGGAATTTGGTGGCGCTGGAAAGGAGTTGGCTTAATTAGGGAAGAGCGAGTCCTGAAGCACCTTAAAGACTTAACAAAATTTCTGCTACGGTATGAGCTTTCATGAGTCACTGCTCACTTCTTCAGAGCAGTGACTCACGGAAGCTCGTATCCTGCCACAAATGTTGTTAGTCTTTAGAACATAAGAACATAAGAGACGCCAATGTTGGATCAGGCCAAAGGCCCATCCAGTCCAACACTCTGTGTCACACAGTGGCCAGAAATACCAGTGCCATCAGGAGGTCCACCAGTGGGACCAGGACACCAGAAGCCTTCCCACTGTTGACCCCCCCCCCCAAGCACCAAGAAGACAGAGCATCACTTGCCCCAGAGCCCCTAGCTATACCTTGTGGCTAATAGCCACTGATGGACCTCTGCTCCATATGCTTATCTAATTCCCTTTTGAAGCCGGCCATGCTTGTAGCACCCACCACTTCCTGTGGCAGTGAATTCCATGTGTTAATCACTCTTTGGGTGAAGAAGTACTTCCTTTTATCCGTTCTAACCCGACCGCTCTGCAGTTTCATGGAGTGCCCACGAGTTCTTGTATTGTGAGAAAGGGAGAAAAGTACCTCTTTCTCTACCTGCTCTTTCCCATGCATAATCTTATAAACCTCGATCATGTCACCCCTCAGTCGTCTTTTCTCCAAGCTAAAGAGCCCTAAGCGCTTTAACCTTTCCTCATAGGGAAAGTGTTCCAACCCTTTTATCATTCGAGTTGCCCTTTTCTGCACTTTTTCCAAAGCTATAATATCCTTTTTAAGGTGTGGTGCCCAGAACTGCACACAGTATTCCAAATGAGGTCTCACCATTGATTTATATAGGGGCATTATTATATTGGCTGATCTGTTTTCAATACCCTTCCTAATAATCCCCAGCATAGCATTGGCCTTCTTTATTGCAGTCACACACTGTCTCGACATTTTCAGTGAGTTATCCACTACAACTCCAAGATCTCTCTCTTGCTCAGTCTCTGCCAGTTCAGACCCCATCAATGTGTATTTATATTTAGGATTTTTGGCTCCAATGTGCATCACCTTGCACTTGGCCACATTGAACCCCATTTGCCATGTTGACGCCCACTCGCCCATCCTTGACAGATCCCCTTGGAGTGCCTCACAATCCTCACTGGTTTTCACCACCCTGAACAACTTTGTATCATCCGCAAATTTAGCCACTTCACTGCTTACTCCCATCTCCAAATCATTAATGAACAAGTTAAAAAGCAGTGGACCAAGTACTGATCCCTGCGGTACCCCACTGCTTACCACCCTCCACTGAGAAAATTGCCCACCTACACTCACTCTCTGTTTTCTATGAACTAGCCAGTTTTTGATCCATAAAAGGACTTGTCCTTCTATCCCATGATTTTTGAGCTTACTTAGGAGCCTTTGATGAGGAACTTTATCAAAAGCTTTCTGGAAGTCAAGGTAAATAATATCTATTGGATCCCCCTTGTCCACATGTTTGTTCACCCCCTCAAAGAACACTAACAGGTTAGTGAGACAAGATCTTCCCTTACAGAAACCGTGCTGAGTCTGCCTCAATAGGTTTTGTTCATCTATGTGCCTACTAATTCTTTCCTTAATAATGGTTTCCACCAATTTACCCGGTATCGACGTCAGACTGACTGGCCTGTAATTTCCCGGATCTCCTCTGGAACCCTTTTTAAAGATGGGAGTGACATTAGCTACCTTCCAATCCTCAGGAATGGAGGCAGATTTTAAGGAAAGATTACATATCTTTGTCAGGAGATCTACAAGTTCACATTTGAGTTCTTTCAGAACTCTCGGATGTATGCCATCTGGGCCTGGTGATTTTTCAGTTTTTAAGTTGTCTATCAGTTTTAGGACCTCCTCTCTCATCACCTCAATCTGACTCAGGTCTTCCAACACCCCTCCTGAAATCAGTGGTTCTGGAGTGGGCAAGCACTTCTCATCTTCCACAGTGAAGACGGAGGCAAAAAATGCATTTAGCTTCTCAGCCATTTCCCTATCATCCTTCAATACTCCTTTTACCCCTTGGTCGTCCAAGGGCCCCACTGCCTCCCTGGCTGGTTTCCTGTTTCTAATGTATTTGAAGAAAGTTTTATTGTTGGTTTTTACGTTTTTTGCTATATGCTCCTCATATTCCCTTTTTGCCTGCCTGACCTCAGACTTGCATTTTATTTGCCATAGCCTGTGTTCCGTTTTATCAGCCTCACTGTGACTAGCTTTCCACTGCTTAAAGGAATTCTTTTTACTTTTTACAGCCTCCATTACTCTGTTTGTTAACCATGCAGGCTTTTTCCTATACCTGTTTGTGCCTTTCCTAACCTGCGGAATATATATTTTTTGAGCTTCTAGGATCGTAGTTTTAAATAGATCCCAAGCTTCCCCAATTGTTTTGACCCTTTCTACTTTTCCTTTCAGTTTCCTCCCCACGTGTCCCCTCATATCAGAGAAATTACCCCTTTTAAAGTTAAAAATGGTTGTGTGAGTCTTTTTGGCCAATTCTCTATTTGTACAAATGATGAACTCAACAACATTATGATCACTGTTTCCAAGCGGTGCAATCACTTTTACATCTCTCACCAGGTCTTGAGTGTTACTTAGGACCAAATCAAGGATCGCCTCTCCCCTGGTAGGTTCCGTGACCATCTGCTCCATAGCACAGTCATTTAGAGTGTCTAGAAACTCAATCTCTTTTTCCCGACTAGAACACATATTGACCCAATCAATGTGTGGGTAGTTAAAATCACCTATTATTACACAGTGTTTTTGTCTAGTTGCTATCTTTAAGGCATTCATCATTTTATAATCCTCCTCTATCTTTTGATCTGGTGGGCGATAACAAACTCCCAGTGTTAAGTTTCCTTTTGGCCCCCCTATTTCAACCCATAGAACTTCCAGAAGCGAATCCAATTCACTTAGCCTCTCAATCTTTCTAGACTTTATACCCTCTCTGACATACAGAGCTACCCCACCTCCAACCCTTCCCCCCCTATCCTTCCGATATAATATATAACCGGGAATCACTGTGTCCCACTGATTTTCCTCATCCCACCAAGTTTCAGAAATACCCACAATGTCTATTTTTCCCTCCGACACCAAGCACTCCAACTCCCCGATTTTACCTCGGACACTTCTAGCATTTGTATAGAAACAGCTGTAATTTCCCTTACAAGTTAAGCCTGCATCCTTCCTCTTGCTATCTCGAGTCGTTGTCCGGCAGTCCATGTCACCAGCCATGGCCTCTGTGGACAATTTCAATCCACCTCCCTGTAGAAAAGCAACCGGTACCCCCTCACCTCTCTCAGATGAGCCAACCCGAACCAGAGACTTTTCATCTCCTGTCGGCTTTCCCCCAATATTCAGTTTAAAAGCTGCTCTGCCACCTTTTTGATTTTAAGTGCCAGCAGCCTGGTTCCTTCTCGGGACAAGTGGAGACCGTCTCGCCTGTACAGCTCCCTCTTGTTCCAAAAAGTATCCCAGTGCCTAACAAACCTGAACCCTTCCCCCCTACACCATCGTCTCATCCACGCATTGAGACTCCTGATCTCTGCCTGTCTCTCCGGCCCTGCGCGTGGAACAGGTAACACTTCTGAGAAGGCTACCTTGGAGGTCCTGGACCTAAGTTTCCTGCCCAGCAGCCTAAATTTCTCCTCCAGGACCTCACGACTGCATTTCCCCACATCGTTGGTGCCGACATGCACCACGACCACTGGCTCCTCCCCAGCACTATCTACCAGCCTATCTAAAACACGCGTAATGTCCGCTACCTTCGCACCAGGCAGGCAAGTCACCATACGGTCAGTACGCGGGTTCGCCACCCAGCTGTCTACCTGCCTAAGGATCGAATCACCCACTACCAAGAGCCCCCCTCCCACCCTGCTCAGGGATGGTTCCTTGGTGCAAAAGGAGAGCCGCTCACCAGCTGGGGAAGAGGTCCCTTCTGAGGGCACATTCCCCTTATCCTCAGCATGGTGCCCTGTTTCCCCTAGACCCTCATGCTCCCTGACAGCAGCGGGGCTGCCAGATCCAGAGTGGGACGAAGCTAACAAGTCCCCGAGAGTCTTTTCTGTGTGCCTAGCTGACTGTCTCTGCTTCTCCAGGTCAGCCACCTTGGCCTCAAGGGAGCACACACGTTCCCTGAGAACCAGGAGCTCCTTGCACCGAGGACACACCCAAGACTTCTGCCCAGTGGGCAGATAGTCATACATGTGACACTCCGTGCAAAACACTGGATAGCCCCCAACCCCCTGCTGGCATTCTGGCTTCATAATTCTTTTAAAATAAATAAATATAATCCCCCTTTTAAACCCTTGGTATTTATGTGGGTTTTGTTATCAAGTCAAATTATTTTACGGGAAAGACAAAGAGCCTAGGGCCTTGTCTTTCTGGCTCTTTTTGGGCTTCTTACAGCGCCCCTAGTCTAAGAGTCCCTAGGCTAAGAGCCACAGGCAAAGAGCCCTTTAGCTCACCCTTCGGCTCGTGCCAGAGGCTCGTGCCTCTGCCAAGGTGCTTCCTTAAATAGAGGCCTCCCCCAGCAGAGGTCAGGCAGCAGCTATTCAAATTCAAATTCACCCAGGCACTCAATCACAGGCAAAACAATGCCCCTTCCACTTCCTCTCAATTACAGGCAATCCCAGTCAAACAATGCCCGTTCCTCTCCCACACTCAATCAGCCAGGACTCTGCAAGAACTCTAAGTGCTTCCACACACTGCTAAACACAGTTTTCCCACAAAATATCCTTAGCTGAATTCTCTCAGCTGAAAGCAAGTAAAAGAAACCCACTCACCTCTCTCACAGCTCTCTCTCCTGCTCCTGCTCAGAGCTCAGCTGGTCTTTAAGGTGCTGCTGGCCTCTTGCTCTTTTCTACTGCTACAGACAGACTAACAAGGCTACCCATCTTGAGCTTAGCCAGGGTTTTATTTGGCTTTTCACTTAGAGTTTGTGGGTTGGCTTAGGGAAGAAAGCTTAACTGAGTGTGTCAAGAAAGCATCCTGTTAAGGGCCCATCATGCCGAGCTGGTGTGTGTAGGTTTTGTGGAAAAGAGTAGCTTTGAACCCACTGAGGTAACCTATCCAGGGAAAGGGGAATCAAATCTCCCTTCAGGGTTTATTTACTTTACTTGACAACATATATTGAACACATCCACACATAATGTTTACCTTATTAAATATTTTCTGTTCGATAAATCTTAGTTGGTCATCTCTATCTGTGTCTTTCTAAGGAAAGTGGTCTCTATTTACTTCACAAATAGGTACAGCCATGGCTTTTTTTGTAGAAAAAGCCCAGCAGGAACTCATTAGCATAATAGGTCACAACCAACAACAGAAACTCATTAGCATATTAGAAACTCATTAGCATTAGCATATCCGGCCCTTGGAGGGAAGGCAGTTTAAACTGCCTTCCCATGGCTTGCTCGGGCGCCCCGTAGCTGCAGGGAGCCCAGGCAAGCTGGCCCTTGGACAGGCCGGGGAAGGCACGGGGAGGCATTTAAATGCCTCCCTGATCCTTCCAGGCCCCCCCCCAGCCCGTCCGCCTTGGAGTCACCAGGGGGGTCTCTCTCTAGGCCTTCCCTCTGTAGCCACACACACACAGAGGTTTTGGCTGTAGTGGGCGTGGCCAACTCTGAAGCCAGCCAAAACTCAGTTCCTGTGCGTTCCTGCCCCAAAATAGCCCTGGGTACAGCCTTGGTCTGGCAGGTTACCAAATAAGAGACCTTGAGGGAGCGCGAATGTTTCACGCTGCCAGTCCTTTAGTCAAAGCTCATGTCCCCCTTTTTCTTTGATTGTGGGCAGTTGGGGTTTGAACAATCTGTAGGAGAGGCCAAAGTGTGGGACTGGATATTCTTCAGTCCAGAAGGCAGTTTCCTCAGAGCCCCCCCCCTTCACCTCATAGCTGCCACAGACTCTCTCTCCTGGGAAGAGCCCCTCTACCACCTTCCCTCCTTTCACCATTCTTTGACTGCTGTACCATCTCAAAGGGTCACACATTTATCTGTAGCCCCATTATGGGCTTTCTCAGGTGTCGTCTCTTCGGAAGAAGCTTGCAGAGGAGGGGAGGAGTGCGCCCCCTCTGACAGAAGATGCTATAGGACAGTGATGGTGGACCTTTTAGAGACCGAGTGCCCAAACTGCGACCCAAAACCCACTTATTTATGGCAAAGTGCCAACATGGCAATTTAACCTGAATACTGAGGTTTTACTTTAGAAAAAACAACTCATACATTAAATTAAGATGATCCAAACAAAGTAAGGAAAGCAATCCCAAATGCTTTCATTTACTTAAAATTATTTGGCAGAGAATTCGACACTTTAATGATGGTCTGGGCCTGGTTGGGGCGATGGCACGCGTGCCCAGAGAGAGGGCTCTGAGTGCCACCTCTGCCACCCGTGCCATAGGTTCGCCACCACTGCTATAGGACAGCATTACCTCAGATAAACTTTTGTTTGTGTGGATAGGTAATGTGGCTATTCTCTTTATCTTTCCCTCTTGTTACATTACATGGTGGTTGATGTTAACCTGCTGTTTTATATGTTGTGTGCTCTTGAATTCCTTGGGACATTTTTTCTTTTTCGGAGGAAAAGTGGAACATGAATTTTGGAGTTCTGCAATGGATCATTTCTATCCCTGGACAGACATTCTATCCCACCCCCACAAAAAAAGGACCCATCCCCACAAAAACTTAAAATCATCTGATCTTGTAGCTGATGAAGAAGTTAAAAGTGTAAAGCAGAAATTACACCTGAAGTGACTGCTGTGGGAAGTGACTGCCGAAATCTGGGGTGAATTAAGGACGTTTCTGAACTTCGAAGGGATAGCACTGCTGAAATGTCAACTTCTCCTTTGTCAAATAATGTGCTGATGCAGTTCACAAATGCAAGAACACTGCTGGCGGCGGCAGTGGCTGCCCAGCCAACATCAGCCGGCCAAATCAGTGTCTCCTATCAGCAGTATTTACAACGCAGTCCTGAGCAGAGCCACACCTGTATAAATCCATTGACGCCAATGGGGCCCAGAAGGGTGTAACTCTGCTTAGGACTGCACTGTCAGTGCCTGGTTGAAGGCACAAAGCCATCGAGAAGCTGTGACTTTTTCCCTGCCTGCCCTAAGTCTCCGAGCAAGCTGACTCTTGGCATTTCATCGGAAAACACACTGCACCATTCCCAACTTAAATGAAGTTTATACCCTTCTTTTCTCCCCCAGGTGTCTTCTCACATTGTTCTCCCTTCCTCCACTTCATCCTCATATCGACAACCCAGTGAGGCAGGTGAGCTTGACACACAGAGAGTGACCGGCCCAAGGTCACCAAGTGGGCTTCCCTGGCAGAGCGGGGATTGGAACCCAGATCTTCCAGATAGGGGAAGGGCTGTGGTCCAGTGGAAGAGCATCTGGCATGTAGAAGATCCCAGGTTCCACCTCATAAGAACAGCCCTGTGCTGGGGTTAGCTGGTAGGAGGGGAAACACGTGAAGGAAAGGTCAGTGTGACTTTCTAGCTATCTGTCTCTCTTGCCACAGAGTCTGGAGGCTGAGGCAGGGGAAAGCACCCTGCTGAATCAGACCAGCACCCTGCTGAATCAGACCAGTGGTCCATCTAGTCCAGCGTTCTGTATCATACAGTTGGCCAGCTGGTTCCTCTGGAGGGCCAGCAACAGGGCACAGAGGCCGAGACCTTCCCCAATGTTGCCTCCTGGCTCTGGGATTCAGAGGTTTAGTGCCTCTGAATGTGGAGGTTCCCCTCAGTCGCCATGGCTAGTAGCCACTGACAGACCTATCCTCCAAGAGTCTGTCTACTAACCCCCCTTTAAAGCTGTCTATCCCAGTGGTCATCACTACATTCTGTGGCCGTTGTGTAATGAAGTATTTCCTTCTGCCCATCTGGAATCTACTGCCCATCACCTTCCTTGGATGCCCTCGGGTTCTAGTTCTTTGGGAGCAGGAGAAGATGTTCTCTGTGTGTGTCAACTCCCTCCATCCTGTGCACCACTTTATAAACCTCTATCATGTCCCCTCCTCGGTCATCTCTTTTATTTATTTATTATTTTCAATTTGTATCCCGCATCTCTAAGCCGAACAGGGACCCAGCAGCATCTCTAAACCGAACAGTCCCCAGCATCTCCAGCTCATAGGTAATGTTCATAGGTAGCGCCTGGCAGTGTTCCCTCTAAGCTGAGTTAGTGTGAGCTAGCGCACAGTTTTTTGGCCTCCAGCTCACACGTTTTTGTCTGAGCTCAGGAAGGAGGGCTCCAGAGCAAACCAATTTATGCCGGAGCCAAATGGCTGGCTCACAAATTTAATGTCGGTGGCTCACAAAGTGGAATTTTTGCTCACAAGACGCCACGGCTTGGAGGGAACACTGGCGCCTGGCTATGAAGGATCAGTTCACAGGTAATGTCTGAGACCTTGGAGACCTGCTGCCAGTCTGAGTGGGCAGGTCTGACCTTGACGACCTGATTCCGTATAAGGCAGCTTCAGGTGTCCCTGCGGGTCTTCTCCTAGGCCGCTGTCCCCCAAAGCGACCACCACCTCCTTGAGTATTCATGGGATACCTGTTCCCTGGTGGCTCCTTTTGCGCCACGGTGGCCAGGCGCCCCCGAGCCCCTCCCCCGAGCCATAATCCTTGCTCAGGAGGTTCTGGAGCCGAGTTCGTGGCGTGGCTCCAGGCTCCCGCCTCCACGTCTGCGCCCCGGCCGCCCAGCCCTCCTGGCGCGCCTGCCTGCCTGCGAGCCAAGGACCGCCTCCCGCTCGGCGCGCCGGGCCTGCCCTCCTCCGAACCCGCATGTGCCTGCGCCATCCGCCGGTGGGTGTGGCGCCGCGCGGCGCGTAAACTCTCCACAGCCGGGGAGGGCGCAGGAGGCAGCGCTGGGACTTCGAGGCTGGAGCCAGGCGCCGGCGGCTGCGGCGAGAGAGCAGCGGTGGCGGCGGCAGCAGCAGCGGCATCGGTGGCGCGTCCCTCCCCGCCACGAGCGAGCATGGCTTCGTCGCAAGGCAAGGCTGAGCCGAAATACGCAGACTGGATGGCAAGTTTGCCTCCGGGCATCCAGAGCCTGCCCCTGTCGAATCTGGCGATCCCAGGTAGGAGGGATGGGAGGCGGGTTGGTTATTTCTCTCTCTCTCTTTGGTGAACAATTGTGACCGTCCCTGGCTGTGAGCTTCTCAGATCTGAAGGGGTAAAGCTCTCGAATTCCGCCCCCCTCCCTTTCCTGGGCATTCATCATCCCAAAGGTGACATTGATAGACCCTTATCTGGAGACAGATCGAGTTGGGTAGCCGTGTTAGTCCGTCTGTAGCAGGAGAAAAGAGCAAGAGTCCAGTAGCGCCTTGAAGACTAGTAACAACATTTGTGGCAGGGGGTGAGCGATGTTCCCTCTAAGCTGTGGAGTCTTGTGAGCAAAAATTCTACTTTGTGAGCTACTGGCATTAAAGCTGTGAGGGAGCGATTTGGCTACTGCATAAATCAGTTTGCTCTGGAGCCATCCTTCCTGAGCTGAGACATAAATGTGTGAGCTGGAGGCTAAAAAACTGTGAGCTAGCTCACACTTACTCAGCTTAGAGGGAACACTGGTGAGCGTTCCCTGAGTCACTGCTCACTTCTTCAGGGACCTTCTTTAGAACCTTCTCTATTAGCCTCGCCTGCAAGGTAGTGCGCTGGGGGGAGGAGGGAATTAGCTGGTACCGAGGCAGACTGGCATGTGCCTCCCCCACATCTGTAGTAATTATTATTATTACTATTAACAATTGTCTTAAAATCCTAGACTTCACCTGCCTTTGCCGACAGCAGATCTGTTAGAAGACGATCACGCTGCCTACAAAGGCTGTTCGTATTCTCTTAGCACATGTTCCATAGCATTGCCTGTCTGACGGATCTTGGGCTTGTTTCACACATACATGCGCTCAGTCACTCCACTGACAGCTCAGATCTATGCTCAGCACTCAGTACTCGGCAGACATGTGTTGTTAATAAAATTGACTCCCCCCTTTCTGGGTGTTCTGGAGCAATTTGGTGTTTAAACGCACAAGCTGATGCGCAAATCCCTTGTCCTGCAAAGCTCTCTCTCTTTCTTGAATGTCAGTTCTGATCCTCTGAGAGCAGACTCAGTTGGGGGGAAAAGTTCTCTCCACCATTCTCTCTCATTCACACCTTCACCTGAAGTTGCAGCCATCCAGAAGGGAGGAACGTGCATGTGAGTGAGCCACTGCGGACACAAGTGTATGCAGGCATTTAAGGGAGAGACTGAGACCATGAAAACCTGCAGGCTTGGAGCAGGTGCGGGAAAGCCTCGGCATCAGTTGTCCAGGCTGAAAGGACCGCTGTGGATGGTTTAACCTTCCTCTGGAAAGTGGAAGAAGCATTCCAAGTCTACCCGGCAGCCACTGCCTGAGTGTAACTTTCTGACATGACCTCCTGTGATCCCTTTTGCCTATCTCAGAGCTAGTGTGATATAGTGGATCTATTGGACTTAGGATCTGGGGATCTGGGTTCAGATCCTCGGTCAGCCCTGGAGTTCATGGGCAAGGGGAAGGGGAGTCAGCTGTTGTCTCTTAGCCAGACTGCAGGGTTCTGGATAAAATTTCATAACCCCTTGAAGGAGCAGAGGTATATAAATATTATTATGTGCTTGTAATTCTCCCCCGCCCCAAATTCCAGTTTTACAAACAGTCGCTTCCCTTCGAAAAACAGAATCAAAGTATTTATTAGGGGTGATGAATCCTGATTGTCTAGCCTCATTTCTTTTCGAGTTTTCGCACATGAGGCTGAAATTGCTCGCTGTCTCTCGAGTGTTATATCCATGGAAAGTGGGAGAGAAGGCAAATGAGCACGCTAGGCGATGTAGATTTTATATTTGCATTACAAATGAAACTGGAGCAAGAACTGCGCTTGGCTTTGTGTGGAAATACCCAATGTGGGATTTGCATGATTGCGATATAGAATTGTGTCTGTGGTACGGGAGGTGGTGGTGGTGGATGGGAGGGGGGCCTGGGGATAGGTGTCTGAAATAAAGAGGTCACAATTGTGTTTGGAGCAGCCTTGATAGCTTGGGACATGACCTTAAAATCTGAATGCTTTGTGGAGTATAGGATGCTGGATAATTGGGGGGGGGGAAGAATCACTCAGATATAAAGAGGTATCCCCAAAGCCTAGGTTGTTCAGCCTTTGCAAGAATTAGAGAGATGTGGTGTGTGTTTATTGCAGAAGGTAATGGCAATGCTGATATTCTGTATTTTCCTGCCTCTGAAAAGTGCTGGTTTCAGGCCGGGGGCCAGCAGAAGGCTGAACAAAAGTAAAATCAGGTGGATTCTTGGAGGGTGGGTGGGGGAGAATGTGTTTTAATAGAGTCTCTCAATAATTCTTCGCTTTGGCAAGAAGTTGCTTCCAATAACATTTTGGAGGGAGTGGGGGGGGATCTTTGTACAGAGTAGCACAAAAGATCGGCTTTTTTTTTAGCTAATTGAAATCTAATCTATGCTAATTGAAATGTAATGCATGCAAATAGGTTAATTGCTCCGACACAGAAAGTGGAAAAGCTTGCTGATCTGAGAGGTGTTTATCTGGCTAGTTAAATTTAAAAAAACAAAAAAACCACCCAATAACTGGTTGTTCTCCCCCCCCCCCCACAACAATCGCTGCATTTCAAGTACCTTAAGCCCTGAACCGGCCCTGGGAAATGGTTTGCAAATGCCTGGGATTGGAGAAGTTTTTGTGTATGCTCAAGCACTTTTTAAAGACAGAAGCTGGTCTCTTAGTGGAGAGCCAAGTTTTTGGAACCACACGCATTGCGCTTACAGGGACAGTCTTCAGGGTGGACGGCATTTTAATCCAGCTCTTGTGCAGACAAAGAAGATGTTTCTACTTGGATATATGACAAAGGCTTGATAGATCTTCTGAAACAAGTGCTTTGTAGCATGGTGGGTACCTGACTTGGGTTTGCCTGCAAGACGGATGAAATGGAATAAATAAATAAAACAGGACCACTCACGGGTGCCTTTCTGTGTGTAGAGAGAGAGAACTGCCCTGCTTTGGCCAGAGCTTTCCCAACCTTTCCCATCATGCCTCATTTCACACAGTTGTCTTCAGGATTTGGGAGACACAGGCAGGGCGACCTTAGTGGGCCCATTCAATGAGGAAGAGGTAAACCATGCTAAGGGAGAATTTCCTCCCGTTTCCTCTGGCCTTTTGGTATCTTTATATTTATCTGTTTACAGTCTGCCTTCATTGCTTAGACTTGAGGCAGACTACAAAATGAGAAAAAACACGCAGTAAAGAAAATTGGCTTAAGACATACTGTAAACAGTACAACTGGACTGCAAGAATTAGAGAATGAGGCAGTGCAAACAAGATGATATATACAATAAAATGCAATCCTGTTCCCTTTATGAAAGCATCCTCCTGACCGGTTCAATTTGTTGCAACCAGTTCCATTTATTTACTTCATTTATGCTCCAGTTTTCTCTCCAGTGGAGACCCCATGTGGCTTGCAGCCTTCTCCTCTTCACCCTTTCATTTTTACCGGAGAGCCAGTTTGGTGTAGTGGTGAAGTGCACGGACTCTAATCTGGGAGAACCGGGTTTGATTCCCCACTCCTCCACTTGCAGCCAGCTGGTGTGACCTTGGGTCAGTCACAGTTCTCTCAGAGCTGTTCTGGAAAGAGCAGTTCTTGAGAGAGCTCTCTCAGCCCCACCGACCTCACAGGGTGTCTGTTGTGGGGAGGGGAAGGGAAAGGAGTTTGTAAGCCGCTCTGAGACTCCGAGTGAAGGAGTCGTTGTAGTCTTCTTCCTCCTCCTCTTCCTCCTCCAATAACTCTATGAGGTAAGTTACGCCGAGAGTGTGGGATTTGCCCAAGGTCACTGAGTGAGCTTCCATGGCAGAGGGGAATTTGAGCTTGAGTCTCCTAGATCCTAGCCCACTGCTGTAACCACAATGCCCTCCTGAACAATTCCATTGTACACATTCTGTGAAATGATGGGAACAATGCTGCTGAAGGCAGGGAATCCTTGGCCATTCATGGGCCCCAGCCAGTGCCAAGCCTTGCTTCTTTCTAGAGCCAGCGCTGCCGCACAAGCCTCCTTTCCCCCATAGTCCTTAGTTACTGTGCATTCACAAAAGCTTCTCTGAAATGACCTTGGCAATACTGATTACACACTCCAGTTCTCCTGTTTAGAAAACAGCAGGAGAGGGTGTTCTTTTTTATTTTATTTTTTTAATAAGGGGTTTTAGTATCTCCAAGAATTCCAGTTCTTTAGACCACTGTATTAAGACAAGAGGAGAATGGGAAAGGAATTAAAATTGCATCCGAGCAAGTTAGGCTGAGTAGGTCTCAGTGCCGCCTTCTCTCCTGCCAGGCCAAACGCGCCAAATATGTCATCCTGATATCACAGTTCGGCTTGACATAAATCCTTTGAGTCTGAACACCCCTCAAGAGGAGGAATAAAATCCAGGGGATGTTTAGTTGACTAATCTCACAAACGATGAATCAATTTGTGAGTGATTTGCTGTTCTGAAGCACTGATTGACTTGCGGTGTAAGGGGAAACCTCCCGTCTTCGTTAAACAATCCTCCAGCTACCCTTTGCATTCAAAATCTCTGTGTTAACAGGTGAATCAGTTAAAAGCAATCCAGGAGAGTTCTTACATCGACAGCATATGTTTTTTTAAAGTCAGAAGAAGGGCCAGCCCAGCTGTGCAAACTTGAGAAGCAGTAGCCCAAGGTGGCATTTTTGACAAGGGCCAGCCAAACCCTCCGATATCCTGATAAAAGATGCTGGCGTACATCCCAGCGTGCAGTCTGAGAGCTGAATCCAGCACTATCCATTTGCATTGCAGAAGATCCTGGGATGTACCCATGGGGACTGTGCATTACAACTGTATGGGCTGGCAAAAAAAAATGAGGACTAGGAAGCATTCAGAAGATCATGGTGAATTGTGTTCGCTCAAGAAGAGTGTTCGCTCAAGTATTGTGGCAGGATTTTCTTCCCCTTAAACTGTTTCACTCTTAAGAGAGGACAGTGCCGGAACATGAGGAGGAACTTAACACAGATTAAAATCCAATTAAGGCTGCGGTTTCATGCAGAGTGAAGCATGCTTCAGTTCGTTGATATCGTTGGATTTAGGCATGGCTTTCTCTGTGTAGGATTGGCCCAGTTCTAGTTTGCAGTTAAGAGACAAGACGATCCTAAGAACACTGTCCCGGGAGTAAGCCCTATTGAATAGACCTGAGTAGGATTCTGAGTAGACCGGTTTAGGATGGCACTGCATATTGGCTTTTGTGCCAGGGGAGAATTTGACTGGGTGAGTAGTAGGTATGTAAACTGAATTCAGGCTCCTCTCTGGAGTATATGATCTGTGGTATATGGGAATCCCACTAAGTGCCTATCTCCCTGTGTTCTGGGCCCCCAGCAATGGGTTCACCTGCAGTCCTCCTCTCTGTGGCTTCGATTCCATCCGGGTGAATAGTTTTCCAAGCTCCTCAAAATCATTTGTTAGAAATTGATGGGAGATGTTGCCTTCAGTCCTTATACACGAGCCTGATTTGGGAACCACATATTTCCTCCCCAGTAGATAAATCCTTTCATCACTTGTATTTATTATCTTCATTGAAGTATTATTGGGTTTCGCCTCGCAACAGAATTTAAATTTGTTTCTCCAAAAGGAAGACTGTTCAGCTCGAAGCTAATGCAGCAGAGAATTAAGTTCAGAACTTGAACATTATCTGTATCTATTATTACAAGGGGGGGAAATGTATTCATGGGATATGTTATCTTCGGCTACCTAATGGATCTGTCTTGATGGATTCAGTATTGAAGATGTTCTGCCATAATAGAATACTGTTGGTTTCCTGATAATTCACTGTGGTTTGTGTATTGCTTGTTTGCTGTGCTTGAAATTAACAGGCTTACGGTTCTTGTTAGAGAAGGGCTTTAGGCAACAGCTGTGATCCTAAGCGCACTTGGGAGCAAGGCCACCTGAACAGTGTGGGATCAGATTTTTAGTGAGGGGGGCCCTAGCTTATTGACAGAGCATCTGCTATGCATGAGGAAGGTCCCAGGTTCAATCCCTGGCACCGCCTGTTAAAAGCATCAGGTAGAAGGTGATGCGAAAGATCCTAGAGAGCTGCTAACAATCATACTAGGCAATGCTGATCTGGATAGACCAACAGTCTGCTTCACTATCAGCTTTATTTGTGTGCAGTCTTGGGGGAAGGGGCTATGGGTCAGTAGCAGAGCACTTGCTTGGCATGCAGAAGGTCCCCGGTTCAATCCCTGGCATTTCCAGTTAAAAGGACTGGGTAGTGTTATGAGAAAGACCCTGGAGAACTGCTACTAGTCAGAGTAGGCAAGGTTGACTCGGATAGACTGATTCATTAGAAGGCAGTTGTAAATGATGTGCATAGGCAGCAGCTTGTAAATTATATGTGGATTCTTGTGTATACGAAATGCTAGCAGTATCAGGGACTGTGACATAGTTAGAAAGCTACTAGTGCTGTGCTCGGTTCAACTTAAGGGACTGTGGAAGTTCTTGCAGGAGCTGGGCAACGAGGGTGGTTTTTTTGTTTTGTTTAAAAACCTTCCAAATTACATCAAATGTTACAAAATGCATTTCATTCTAGCTTTATGGCCTTAGACTGAGTATTCCAATCAGAAATAAATGGGTCTGTTTCTTTTTAATCGCCTGAGACCACATCTCCATTTCTCCTGCACACTTTTATCTGTAAAATTATCTATTTGTGTAATGTCCAGGGCCCTAATCAGCCACTCCATTAATGCCGGTTTCCAGTGCTGAGCAATAATAGCCTTGGCAGCTACTTACAGATTTTGCAATAATGATTTGATTGGCCCATGATAATCTTCTTCCAGAAGGCTCAGTATTAAAGTTAATAAATCAAACTTCTGTCTGACACCCGTCACTTGCATAATCACTCCTGTCACCTGGATTCAGTCAGACTGAATACATCGACATCCTCCCCAAAGGTTAATGCAAAGCAAGGGATGTTTACTTGCCAGGTTCAGAACTGAGCTGTCCATCTGTCAGTGCTGAAAACTGGTTGTAGAAATCTGACAGGTGGGAAGGCGGGCCAGCAAGGAGGCAGACGCTGATAAAGAGAAGCTGAAGTTGATACAGCTGAGAAGAGAGGAAAGCCAGACAATTTAGACAAGGCCATTGCTACCTGTTGGCCAGGCAGACTCAGCCTTGACCTGAAAGCAGGGTGGTTCCTATCTCTATTAGGGATGTGCACTCAATATATACTGAGCCGAATAAATGCCTGAAAAATACATTATCGGTATTTTGGGGGTACTTATTCAGGTGAATACAGATCAGAGATCTGTATTCGGCTTTGTATTCGGCTACCAAAATAGCTGCACCTGAATAAAAGCCGGTATTATTCAGCTTTTATTTTGGCGTGGCTAGAAGGCATTTAAAAAAACCCGCAGTCTCTTTAAATGCCTTCTGAGTTTACTTGCCAAGTCATGACACTGTGGTGGCATGACTCAGCGAGTGAACTCAGCAAGCATTGAAAGTTTAAATCCCTTCTCCATTACATCCTATGGGGACGGTCCCCATAGGGTATAATGGAAACGAATAAATTCAGGTTTCCCAAATATTTACCCAAATCCCAGTCCAAAACTGTTATTGGTATTTGGAAATATTTGGAATAATATATTTTTGGGATCCAATAGACCCGAATTGGGTTTTATTTTTTTTGCACACCCCTTAATCTCTATCTGGCTTTTGAGCAAGGGAAACCTTTACCTTTACCTTTAATCTCTATTCTAACTCTCCAGTGAGCAGAATGTGTTATGCATTTATTAATTAATATATGTATACCCTACCTTTTGTTTTCTCTCAGGTTTGAAAGCATGGCATCCTCCCAATTAAGTGGCTTTCCCATTGGAGGAAGAGCTGCTTAAGTGGGGGGGAGCTTCCTTAGGCTGGAGAAAGGCTATTTGGGAGATGATCTGGTCTACTTCAGTGTCTATAGCCAATATTTTAACTGGATTGGGGGAGGGATCAGAGACAGAGGTGTTTGTTCTGGGTGCAGAATAGCCATCAAAGAGCAGAGCATCTATTCACAATGGTTAAAAACGATCTTAAATTGTTGTTTTATTCTCAGTGTGACATAATTAAGCTTGTTATCAAGACGATAGATGCAAAACGAAAAGTAACAGAAGCCATCCCATTTGGAAGAACACAATGGATTGGGTCCAAAATACTGTGACTGAAGCAGGCAGAATCGGCTTTTCCTGTCTCTCCTATCTTGCTATAGTATCGTAAGACACTGTACCCCCCCGAAATTCTGCTCCTGGGTGTCAGGGGACCATTGTGAAAAGTCTGAGGAGGTAAAATGGCACCTGCCATGGGAAGTGGCATCAGCCCAAACTGTCTTCCTTCTGCCACAAAAACTGTGCTAGTGGGAGAGAGTGCCTTTGGATCCATTCCAATGTTTAAACTCCCCTTTTGCCCATTTTATATTGTTTGGCTACTAGTCTAATACAGGGGTTCCCAAACCTCTTGAGGCTACAGGCACCTTTGGAATTTTGAGAGGCAGTGGTGAGCACTGCCCCAAAATGGCCACCACAGGAGATGGAGCCAGATCTAAAATGGCTGCCTCCAGAGGTGGAGCCAAACAGACTTCCTCCCTCCTCATACCTGAAGGAGGAATCAAGCCACACACTAACTAAGGAAAACCCAGTTGCTAACCAGTCCTTCTCATCCTCCAGTAGGAAACCCTTTCATTTGAATGAGGGCAGTAAATAACAAACCCTGCCTTACAGTAACCCACTCCCACACTTTGTGAAAAGCTCAGCGAGTGCCAGGGGAAGTACTCGTGGATGCCCGGTGCCCACGGGCACCATGTTGGGGAATCCTGATCTTATATATCAGTCTTCCAAATACTAATTATATTTTATTCTGCATATTTTTATAGTAGGCATTGGGATGGTTTTGTTCTGTGTGGTGACGGAAAGTGAAAACAGTTTGCTATGACAGCTATGAATTTGTATTCCCAGTATTTCTCAGGTTTCAGCAGTTTGTGTTTCTTATCAAGCCTTAGACCATTTCTTGAATTTTCAGTATTGTTGCTTCAGGGGATTGGATCATCACCGTTTTCAGTTCCTCTAATCCAGGCAATCTACTTTGTATATGATGCAAAGGGTTTGCTAATTCAAGCACATTCACTGTTTTGTTGTTTATCAGTTCCTTTGTGTCTACTGGGGAAGGACTGGAGAGAGCATCTTTTTACCTGGCCTTTTGTTCATGCTAGATTTTTTTTTTAAATTTATTATCAGAGAGCCGATTGATGTGTTAATGAAGTCCATGTGGTGGACATGTGGACTGTCAGCAGATGTGTGCTCAGAATTCTACTCTGGAAACTCAAATCCCAGGTATCTGGAATCCCAGTTTGGGATTTTGGTGTGCAGGGAAGGGGGAAGAAGGGGTTTAACCTTTACGCCCCAACACCAGTTTCCTGGTCTGAAATGGCTTCAGGGTCTGCCGTTTGCCCCAATGGGTAAATCTTCATGTAGTCAGTAAGTAAAGGTAAAGGTTCCCTTGCTCGAAAGCGAGTCGAATCCAACTGTAGGGTTGCGGTGCTCATCTCTGTTTCAAAGCCGAAGAGCCAGCGCTGTCCGAAGACGTTTCCGTGGTCATGTGGCCGGCATGACTAAACACCAAGGCGCATGGAACGCTGTTACCTTCCCACTGAAGTGGTACCTATTTATCTACTTGCAATTTCTTGGTTTCGAACTGCTAGGTTGGCAGGAGCTGGAACTAGACACGGGAGCTCACTCCGTCATGCGGCAACTCGGGTCTCGAACTGCTGAACTACCGACCTTCCACAGCTTGCAGTTCAGCGTCTTAACCACTTGAGCCACCGCAGCTCCTAGTCATCAGTATATGTAAGCAAATAATGGCTCCCCAGGGCCATTTTGAGTCAGGAAAATGGAATGGGGGGGGAGGGGGTTGAGCCCCATCTCCCTTTGTGCCATGGTCCCAATCTGAACTTCGCTTCCACATGTCTGGAAGAAATGCAGTTCCCAATAGGGAATTCCAGGTGCCTGTATGAACCAAAGTCATGGTGATGGTTTTTGTAATTTGTGAAACACATTTGTGGTTTCTGGCAGGTACAAGGGTATCCCTTACGAACAGAGATTGTGTAGGTGTGGCAAAGAACCTGATTCTATACAACATATTCTATTAGATTGCCCGTTGCTCACTCCCCACCGATGCCGCCTGATTAAACCACTTCTCTCAGCCCCCAATCTTATGTTAAATAAATGGATAGAACCTTTGTTAGCCGACAAACGCTGGAATGGGTGGCGGGGTTCCTGGCCCTAGCAGCAAAAGAGATAGAAACCAAAAGTGGTAAAAGTGCTGGACAGGGGAAGATTACGTGCCTACTCTTCTTAGTTAAGATCCAACTGTACTTAGTTTCTGCTACACCACTTGTTTTGGAGAATTTCTGTAGACTGTTTTTTATTTCCCCCTCAAATCTCGCTCAGGCGTTTTGTTGTATCCTACCTTGTTATGCCAATAAAGGTTGTTGTGTGTGAATTTGTGAAACATGCCTCAGACATTTGCATAGCTTGTCAGGGAGACCAGTACTAAACATGCTAATCATGCCCGTGACTTCCTGCACTTGCTAGAATACTGGTGGGAGGAGTGGGCTGGACTAAAGGACTGGGCATGATACTGCTTCCAGATTTTGCCTTGTATAACTTACAGCTGACAAGATCTGGAAGCTTTCTGGGAAATGAAAGCTGAGGATTTGTTCCAGCCAATGGTCCACATGGACTCTAGGGGGCATGCCTGGTATCCATACAAGTGGGCCAAATGGCAATCCTGTGCGGAATCATATCCCATGATGCAACAGTGTGCTCTTTAGCATACTGTAAAGGTAAAGGTTCCCTTGCTTGAAAGCCGGTCGAGTCAGACTCTAGGGTTGCGATGCTCATCTCCGTTTCAAAGCCGAAGATTCCAAAGCCGAACTTTTTTTATACAGGACTGCTTCTAACTTCCTTCATACCCTGAACTAACTTTTTAAATACAGGACTGCTTCTAACTTCCTTCATACCCTGAACTAACTGCTTGTCTAACTCATTTCCCACACAGAACTAACTGAACTTATCAACTGTCAAACCTGTAACTGTAACCTCTGACTGACATACAGACATATCCACTCATTCTCACTTCCAAAACCCCTCCCCCTCTCTGTCAACCACCAATCATACCACACTTGCCTCTTTCAACCACTCTAGTCTATCTATTACTGCCATGCAACCAAACTTTTAAAGAGACACACACACACACATAAAACAAGGAATCATTACAAGGAGGTTTTATACTCTGCCCTTCACTTGGAGTCTCAGAGCATTTTACAGTCTCCTTTCCTTCCTCTCCCCACTGTGAGGTAGGTGGTGCTGAGAGAGTTCTGAGAGAGAACTGTGACTGACCCAAGGTCACCCAGCTAGCTGCATGTGAAGGAGTGGGGAATCAAACCTGTTTCTCTAGATTAGAGTCCACCACTCTTAACCACTGCACCAAACTGGCTCTCATAGGAGGTCTTATCAAGAAAGGGAGTGCTAGGAGCACATTCCTGTTTTCTTGAATGACCATAAGACTACCATCTTTTTACTAACATAATCTAATAATTGTATGCTCAACTTTAATGGAAAACTTACAAGGAAACTTACACAACAAAAGGAGGACTTACAGTACCCCACTTTTAACTCTAAACAGAGTGAAGTGAAATTGAAGTTGTCACTGTGGAATAATTATAACAGAATAGAGAATCATGAGATTTGGTGGCAAGATCTATTGATCTTGTAAGGATTCCTTTTAAGATACTTGGGTCTTGTTTTAAAAAAATGTTATGGTGAAAAGCATAGTGCATGAAGACTCCTTCAGACACACCCAAGATACATAAGAAGATCTAGTGTGAGGTCCAATCTAAACCAAAGTCATGTTATTTAATGTAAGGAATTTCTTACTACCTACAAAACTAACTGCCCAGTGAAGGAGATTTCAGGCATGTAAAATGTATTTGGAAGTAGCTGCAAATTATCTATGCATTTGTATCATACAACATTTCCTTTTGGGATTTTTTTCTTGATGTCCGTTGCTGGCTGCAGTACTATAATCACGTTTCAGAAAGACTTCGTTGTTGAAACCAACTTCCCTTAAATGCTGGGAGGTGACGGGTACAATATCGAGAGCTGCCACTCACCCCAAACTGAAATGCTGCCAAAGTGGATCTTGTGTTGCAGAGCCCCCAGGGCCCCCCTCACTGACAATCCTTTTTGACAGTCCCATTAGCTACAGTTTTTAGAAGGTTACTGGAGGGGGGAGCAATTTTTAACTTATTTAGCTTTAATTGGGGTTGGGTCAGAGGCTGGGATTTGGGCTTTCATTAAGGGACCCCTACCAGTTTGGTATAGTGGTTAAGTGTGCGGACTCTAATCTGGGAGAACCGGGTTTGATTCCCCACTCCTCCACTTGTACCTGCTGATGTGACCTTAGGTCAGTCACAAGCTCTGGCACAGCCGTCCTGGAAAAAGAGCAGTTTGTGTCGAGTTCTCTCAGCCCCACCCACCTCACAGGGTGTCTGTTGTGGGGAGGGGAAGGGAAAGGAGTTTGTAAGCCGCTCTGAGACGCCAAGTGAAGGGCAGGGTATAAATCCAATCTCTTCTTCTTCTCTTCTTCTTCTTCTTCTCATAATTCAAACAGTGACTAATTGCATTTATTCACATTTATCTCATGTGTCCCCTCCCCCTACTGTTTAAATATAGATTGTAAGCTCTTCAGGGCAGAGGGTTTTTTTGTTGTTGTTAGGTTACTTTGTAAAGCACTGCATACCGCAGTGGCATAACATAAATGACATTAGAGTAAGTATAGTGGGAGATCAGTACTGCCAATGTGAACGATAATTGATTGTTCAGATTATTCACCTATTTGGAGTGAAAGCTGTTCTGACCCAGGAAGCCCTCAGTCTCAGTTTAGATGTCAGATTTGATTGGCTGCATGTCATCGTGATGTCATCACGGGTGATAGGTCATCCTTGCTTGGCTGTGATAACTTTTCCCAGAAAAGAGTTAGAGTCCAGTGGCACCTTTAAGACCAACGAAGTTTTACTCAAGGCGTGAGCTTTCGTGTGCATGCCCACTTCTTCAGATACAATGAAGTAGAATTACAGATCATAGCTGTATATAGAGAGGGTGGGTTGTTAAATTAGCATCCAAAATAGTGAAGATTTTTTTTCAGCAGATAAAAAGAATGGGAGTTTCAACGGGCAGTTGTGTGGGTCTGTGGCAGAACAGTTAGACCTGAGTCTAGTAGCCCCTTAGAGACGAGTTTTAGGGTATTGAGTCAAAGCTCCCTTAGTCAGACATGAGTAGGAATGGAGATAGGGACACCATTCCCCAGGTGGCAGTGGGGGACCCTCCATTTTTCCGGGCTCTGGCCCGCCAGCCCGTGGGAGGAAATTGCCCCCACCCCAATGCCGTGCACCGCGTGCTGACATCACCCAGCCATGACGTCAGTGCATTGGTGACATTGGGACAGGCGATGCTCTGCTTTTTGGGCAAAACTGTATGGTTTGAGTCTGTTCTACCATTGAGATTTGCCCAAAAAGAAGAGCGTCACCCCCAACACGCAGACGTCACTTCCAGCTGATGGCAGTGTGTTGCACAATGTCCCTGCCCACCCTTTGGAATGTCCCCCAAATCCCCCCACCAGCACTAGGAAGAGACCTGGCAACCCTAGATGGAGATCTGAGTCTTTTTATCCCAGTCAGAAGGTGGGTGGGATGAAAGAGAGAGATCCAAGGTAATACCAAAGCAACAGGATAACAGGAAACCTGCACGACAAACAAGCATTGAATGAGCAGAGAGCAAGAGTGGCAATGAAAGTCTTAGGGGAAAATAAAGAGCTGTATTGATGTAATACCAGTAGATGATAGTGTGCAGGTGTGCTTGTTGGTCCACTTGTTTACAAAGGCCTGGAATGCTGAGATTCAACAGGGCTTAAATTCAATCAGTAACCAGGCATGGTTATTACTAGCAGTTTAAGAACTATGAATTGATTGATTTTAAGTGTATTTATAGCCTTCCTTTCTTTTACTATAGACCTCAAACAGGCGTATGTGCACTATTATCTGACTAAATTGTATTTATATCCCTCTTTCTTTTATTTAAGAGTCCAAAGAGGCACATGTGAACTATGAATTGATAGATTTAATTGTCGTTATATCCCCATTTCTGCTACTATAGAGCTCAAAGTGGCATTCGTGGGATTACTAGGCGGTCTCCCATCCAGCCATTGGCCAGACACAAAGCTGCATAACTTCATCAAGGCGACAGTACCAGGCACCCTGTCAATCATACCTTGGGACCAATTGCCCATGCTCTTTATTCCTACCATTGCTACTGGTTGGCTTTTTCTTCTGTCTGTTAACAGAACAATAGACTCCCCCCCCCCCGAATCTCAGCATCATGGCAGAAATGGGGTGTTTTTTAAAGACATTTTAATTGTAGCTCTCCTTTTGGCATTTCAAACTGCTGGTGGGTATTACCTCTTCAGCTGACGTTTCCTATAGCTTATATTTGTCCAAGATCAAAATGTTCTTGGAAAGTTTTAAGAACATCTGTTTAGCCATGTGGGGGTTAGTGAAGCATGTAGAAATTATACTGTTCAGCTGTTTAAATATTGCTGAAATGCTTCTTCTAATTTCAGGCCAAGTTCAGACTGGCAGTTTGGCCTGATATAGGCATGTGCCAGAAACGTTTCACAAACGGATTAAAGGGGCCGTTCACACAGGCACATCTGTCTGGCGTTCCCCAGCCATACTCAACCCGTCTCGTAACACTTGCCTCCCGAATTTAAAAGATACCAGGTGAAAGTGGTAGCAAACCCTGGAAAGCGCGATTATCCCATGTCCATCCCGCACCAACAAAGTATGAATGCCAAAAGCCGCGGTTTTTCTTGTGCACTTTTGCACTTATGCGCATAAGCGCATATCAGATTACCAAAAAGAAAGCCGTGCCTTACAGCCATGCCTCAGCCAGGGGCGGGCCAACAGTGTGAACGCTCCCTTGCACCTCCTCCCCGGTATGCTCCTGTATCAGTTGGTGCAATGTGACCGGGAAAACTTTTTTCCACGACTCCCTCCCACTTCAAACTGCCAGTCTGAAGTCAGCCTCAGTTTGGGCTAAAACAGAGAATGGCCCAAACTCTATAAACTGTGAATTTCAGAACTGGCTTGCATGTGGATATTCCTCTGGGTCTTTTTCTTGCTGATCGTGTTCTACTAGATTGTAACTACAGTTCTGCCAGTGAGAATATTTAGAGTTACTGGAGTGTAATAGACAGCTCTTATGAGGAGGATCTAGGTTCACATTCCCGCTCAGGTATGAAATTTATCATGGGCCATTCTCTGTCAGAGCCAGTTTGGTGTAGTGGTTAAGTGTGCGGACTCTAATCTGGGAGAACCGGGTTTGATTCCCCACTCCTCCACTTGCACCTGCTGATGTGACCTTGGGTCAGTCACAAGCTCTGGCACAGCTGTCCTTGAAAAAGAGTAGTTTGTGTCAGAGCTCTCAGCCCCACCCACCTCACAGGGTGTCTGTTGTGGGGAGGGGAAGGGAAAGGAGTTTGTAAGCCGCTCTGAGACTCCAAGTGAAGGGCGGGGTATAAATCCAATCTCTTCTTCTTCTCTTCTTCTTCTTCTGTCTGTCTCTCTCATGCTAACTCTTGCAGGAGTGTTGTGACGGGCTGTGGCTCAGTTGCAGAGCATGCAGAAGATCCCAGGTTCAATTCCCAGAATCTCCAGTTTAAAGGATGAGATAGAAGATGATGAGAAGGACCTCTACCTGAGGCCCTGGGGAACTGCTGCCAGTCCGAGTAGACAATACAGACCTTGGTGGCCCAATAGTCTGATTCAGTATAAGAAGAAGAGGAGATTGGATGTATACCCCACCCTTCACTCAGAGTCTCAGAGCGGTTTACAATCCCTTTCCCTCCCCGTCCCCACAACAGACACCCTGTGAGGTAGATGGGGCTGAGAGAGGTCTTTTGAGAACTGCTCTTGAGAGAGCAGCTCTGACAGATCTATGGCTTACCCAAGGTCATCCAGCAGCTGCAAGTGGAGGAGTGGGGAATCAAACCCAGTTCTCCCAGATTAGAGTCCACATACTTAACCACTGCACCAAACTGGCAGCTTCGTGTGTTCATGCGATAAAATCAAACATCACTGTCTGCTGTTTATTAAGAAAAGGTCTGAAACAAATGTAAGAACTGGTTGCCTACACAAATAAGGGCCACATTCCACAGTACTTTTTTTCCAGACCACATGTTGAGAAACATGAAGTGAGGTGTGAAAAGGCATCTCGTAAATCTGCCAACATGAATTTATTTATGGTCCTTTGTGCCCCTTGCCTGTCAGACGATTGTGGGGAGTTTGCTGAAAGGGTGTCTAGGAAGCTGTGTGTCAGCTGCTTCACAAGTTTATTTAATTTATTTACTTTTTTAAAAAAAACATGCTCAGGCAGTTTCCTGACAGCCAATATAAGAGATATTTTGAGAAAAGTAAAGTTAATGGCATTCCCACAACACAGAACTCAACAGTCTTGCTCAGGGAACTCAGAGAATTGCCTCTGAGGGGGACTAGTCATCTCTGACAGAATTTTCAGAAGTTCACCAAACTACCATTTATTGGATCATAGAGTTGGGAGGGGTCTAGAGTTGCCAGTTTCCAGGTTGGGCTTGGAGATCTCCTTGAATAACAACAGATCTCTAGACAACAGAGATCAGTTCCGCTGGAGAAAATGGCTGCTTGGAGATTGATCTCTTTGGCCTTATACCCCACTGGGGTCCCTTCTCTCCCCAATCCTCACCCTCCCCAGACTCCACCCCCAAAGGTCCAGGAATTTCCCAAACTAGAGTTGGCAACCTAGCCTGCACTAAACTCCATGTTTAGTGCAGGACATCTAAACTACAGCATTTCTGACGGACAGCTGTCCAGCTTCTGCTTGAAAACTTCCAGTGGATGAGAGAACCCCTCCCAGGTAATTGGTTCCATTGTTAAACTGCCCTTACCACTCAGAAGTTTCTCGTAATGTTCGCATTAAATTCTTCATGAGTGGTGACACTTCTTGGAAGCTTTTTATGCTGTGTTGAATTCTGTGATGTATGAAAAGCAGGTTCTACAATAGTAAATAAATACAAATTTATTCTTTTGGGATTCCTGAGGTTTGGGATATGAGACCCGGATATTCAAGGTTGATGATTGGTTGGTACATGGGGGTGGGGTAGGCGGTCGTAATAGGGTAGGAGGCAGAGGTCAATAGCAAATTTAGAATGGAGTTTTGTAGAAAAAGAGGGGGGAGCCATAGCAAATTGGGTGAGGCCGTGGTTCAGTGTTAGAGCATTTCTGCTTTGCATGTCAACAGTCCCAGATTCAGTCCCTGGGGCCTCAAGTTAAGAGGATTGTGGAATAGGTGATGTGAAAGACCTCTAGTTGAGACCCTGGAGCACCACTGACAGTCAGAATAGATAGTAGTGACCTTGATAGCGCAACGGGCTGACTTGGTATAAGGCAGCTTCATGGGTGTTCAGAATGTCAAGTCAAATAAATACCATCCACACATGATTTTGTAGGGGAAAATGTGTAGAATGTGCTTTGACGCAGACCTTAAATGGTTCTTCAGAATGGTGTGGAAACCTGACTGTTGCTTCTGGACACTGAACTTCTTGGGATTTTACAGCTTTATTAGAGAACCCTGAGAATGAAGCCAAAGCTCTGATACTGGACCAGACCCTGGGGAAAATGCTATGTAGGACTTTCCTTCAGTAGTGGGCCCAATCAGTCTTAGGTGGGAGTGCTCGACACTGGGGTGGGTAGGTTTTCATGGCAGAAGGATCAACTGTTTTGTGCACCAGAACTAGTGTCCCCAACAACCTAGAAAAAAAAAAGTCCTGTCTCCTTAACAGAGGCTCAGTAGGGTGTTATTTATAGGGTGAGAGCCAGTTGGGTGTAGTGGTTAAGAGTGCAGACTTTAATCTGGGAGAACTGGGTTCCCCACTCCTCTACATGCAGCTGCTGGTGTGACCTTGGGTCAGTCATAAGTTCTTTCAGAGCTGTTCTCTCAAGGATGCTTCTCAGGCGAGCTCTCTCAGCCCCACCTACCTCACAGGGTGTCTGTGGTGGGGAGGGGAAAGGAGAGGAGTTTGTAAGCTGGTCTGAAACTCTGAGTGAACAGTGGGGTAGATGACCCTGGAGGTCCTTTCCAACTCTATGATTCTGTGATTCTATAGTGCTAGATATTCCACTCAGGAAAACAGAGTTGGAGAAAAGCAGGGGACCTTCTTCCCCTGCACCCTGGTCTTGAGCCAAATGGGCCCCCCGAGGCACTTCTAAGTGGAGTTGCCATTGGGCACTTGCAGCTGCAGTATGGGTACAAGTCCCCGTGGTGAACTTGCATAAAATGTGACTCCTAGTCTGGCCCTAAGAAAACATGAGGGCTTGCCTGCTGTTTCCCACGTAACTTCTTTTGCATCAACAAACTTGCTGGCTCAAAACGTTCATGCCTTTTGTTCCAGCACGATAAAGGTAAAGGTTCCCTTGCTCGAAAGCAAGTCGAATCCGACTCTAGGGTTGCGGTGCTCATCTCCGTTTCAAAGCCGAAGAGCCAGCGCTGTCCGAAGACGTTTCATCTCTTATTCCCGATCCGCATTGCCTTGTGGTTTGTTCAGAAAGCAATCAAACATGAGGCCAGGCTGAGGAGCTGGAGATGCTAATGAAAGAATCCCTCATGGGAGGAGAAATGGGCAGCCATAAGACTCTGCTTTCTCACAAGAAAGCCATAGATGCTCATTAATATGGGAGTTGCATTCAGAGTAGGGTAGAGTCAGACGTCAGTTCCTAGCTGAATGTTTCTCTCCTAGCCAGGAGAGGAGGATTCATCAGTTTTCCCCACCTCCCCATACCATAAGGTGACTCTTAATTGCCTCTCAGGGGAGAGCCTCATGTAACAAGAATGTGGGAAGAATTCAGCATGTGCTACAATGGTACACTAAGAAGAATTCAGAAAGATTCAGGTCGGGTGGCCGTGTTGGTCTGAAGCAGCAGAACGAAGTTTGAGTCCAGCGATACCTTTACGACCAACAAAGTTTTATTCAAGGTATAAGCTTTTGTGTGCATGCACACGTCTTCAGATAAAATGAAATGGAAGTTACCGGTTCATACATATAGGTAGAGGGTGAGCAGTAAATTAGCATACAACGTAATGAAGATGTTTAACAGATTCAAGGACCAAACAGGTTAGTTTATATGGTTACCAGTTGTTTGGGTTTAATTTCAGGAGGAAACATAGTGAAGGAAATAAATATATTGGAGATTGATGGACAGATGTATCCGTAATTGTGAGAGTAATTAACTGAGACCCTGCTGTTATGCTCCATCTGTCTCCTCTCCCTCCATGCTTAATTTGGGTGGTAACAAACAAATGGTAATCATATGAACTAAGCTTGTTATTCCTGTTTGGCCCTTGAATCTGTTAAACATCTTCATTATGTTGTATGCTAATTTGCTGCTCACCCTATATGTATGGACTGGTAACTTCCGTTTCATTGCATCTGAAGAACAGTGTTCCCTCTAAGCTGAGTTAGTGTGAGCTAGCTCACAGTTTTTTAGCCTCTGGCTCACACATTTTTGTCTTAGCTCAGGAAGGCTGGCTCCAGAGCAAACTAATCCATGCAGTAGTCAAATTACCTGCTCACAACTTTAATGCCAGTCGCTCACAAAGTAGCGTTTTTGCTCACAAGACTCCATAGCTTAGAGGGAACATTGCTGAAGAAGTGTGTGTGCACACAAAAGCTTAATACCTTGAAGAATTCTGAAAGTCTCTGGGATGTGCACAGCTTCTTCCTGCTGCTCTTTTCTGAATAGATCTCTACACTAAGAGATGCTTTCAAAGAGTCATGTAAAGGGGGAAATGAATCTGCCTTTAGTCTTTGGGGAGGTAGTCTCTGGAGAGGGGCTGTGACTCAGTGGTAAAGCGTCTACTCGGCATGCCGAAGGCCCCAGGTTCTATCCCTGGCATCTCCAGTTAAAGGTAGCCGGCAGTAGGTGATGCAAAAGACACTCATGAAGTTGCCTCATACTGAATCAGACTGTTGGTCCATCAAGGTCAGTACTGTCTATGCAGACTGTCAGCAGCTTTCCAAGATCGCAGACGGAGGTCTTTCGCAAGACCTGCTACTTGGTCCTTTTAACTGGAGATGCTGGAAATTGAACCTAGGACCTTCTTGTTGGATTTTTAAAATTGTAATTCAGCAGAGTTAAAATAACTTAGCAATGCCAGAGTAAAATAATCGGACTCAGAGTCCATGTGTGTTTAAAATAGAAAAGTTTTACTACATCCTAGCATAGGGTAACTGGGATGAAAATAACAACAGAGCTAAATAGCTACATCCTCACTCTACAAAGGACAACACTAGAAGAGCGATAATGGCTTCTGTACTTCTTCTTGGAAACAGCAAACAAAGAGAGGAAGAGAAGCCATAAAATGCTAAAACACTTTGACACTTTGCTTCCAATGAAACTCCTAGATCAGGAAGAATTTTTCCCGGGCTCCTAGCATCTAAACTAGCATTGGCTTATATAAAAACATGTGATTTCCTGTGACAACACAAACAGACATTTAACCCCATATATACTGAGTGTTTTTAACATGTAACACCCAACACTTCTGCATGCACTGAGACCTGAACCTCAGACTCTGGAGAGCTGCTGCCAGTGAGTGGACAATACTGACCTTGATGGACCTTGAATCAGTATAAGACAGCTTCCTGTGTTCACTTTGGCTGGAGACAACCAAAGGTTGTTTTCAGACAATTGGTGGTATGAAAGGGTCCGCTCGCCAGTGTCTCTGGTAGACTATTTTTCTGCGTTCAAAGACCTGTCACACCACAGAGGAGAGAAAGACAAAGGAAATGTACAGGTGCTGCAATGTGGGAAACCATTTGCCTCCATCATACCCCTGAAAAGCTATTTCTCTGTCTCCAGTTTCAGCCACAATACCCTTCTATTTTCAGGGAGGCTCTTCTTTGACTGAAATGTCACTTTCCATCATTGTAACCTTGATGGCTTAACCTCTTGATGCTTAATTATACTTCTCACATTTACTAATTAACCTGTCAACACCTTTGCCTGGCCATTATTTTCCTTTCTTCCCGTGTCACAGCCTGGTCCAGTCTCAGTGATGATGCAGTAAATCTCAGGCATTTTCTTAGGATAAAGACTTCAAATTGGAGACAGCTTACTCTGCTCGCATTCCTGTGAATAGCCCTACAAAAGGGCGAGGGGCAGCACCTTGTGCTAATTCGATGTTCTCTGTGTTTCCAGTTTTAGAAGAATCAGCCTATCTATCTCATAATGTATGGCTGCTTTGGTTTACTGTTTGATCTTTTCCTTTGGAAAGGCTTATTTGTTAACATCACATGTTCTGTATATTTGCCATAGTATTTTACCTGCTTCCATGACTGTGTGTTGTCTGCCCTTTAAATAAACAGCATAATTCTGCAACAAGATAACCCAACATTTGTGTGCATCGTGTGCTGTCAAATTGCTTCTGACTGAGCAATCCTATCAAGCAATGACCTCCAAAAGTCATACCATTAGCGGTCTTGCTCAGGTCTTGCAGACTGAAGGCCACGGCTTCCTTTATTGAGTCAATCCATCTCGTTTTGGGTCTCTCTCTCTTCCGACTGTCTTTAGATTTTCCCTGGCATTATTGTCTGTTTCAGGGAGCCTTGTCTTCACATGATGTGACCAAAGTAACAATTGTCTCAGTTTTAGTCATTTCAGTTTCTAGGAAGAATTCAGGCTTGATGTGATCAAGAACCCGCTTATTTGTGTTTTTGGTGATCCATGGTATGCATAAAGCTCTCCTCCACACCACATTTCAAATGAATCCACTTTCTTTCTGTCAGCTATCTTCCCTGTCCAGCTTTCACATCCACACATACTAATAGGTAATATCACGGTATGAATTTGCTGGGTCATGGTCTCCAGCAACACTTCCTTATGTCTAACGATCTTTTCTAGTTTTTTCATGGCTGCCGTTCCAAGTCTCCATCTCCTTCTGCTTTTTTGGTTGCACTCTCCCTTTTGGTTGACCCAATATGAACACAAATAGAAAAAAGTCTTGTAGACTTTTTAAAATATGCAAATGGAGGATACTTGCATATATTCCCCTTAGATTGTAGAATGCAGAGGTCATTTCGGGGGGGAACGCGGGGGAACACAGTTCCCCCGGGTGAGGTGCAGGGGGCGGGGCACATGATGAAGCCCCGCCCCCTGCTTCCGGCCGCCCCGCTTCCGGCCCTCATTCAGCCAGGAGGAGGCAGGAGAAGAGGGAGGGTAAGTTGCTTCCTCCCTGCCTCTCCCCACCCCTGCCTGCCTGGGGCCAGGGAGGGCCTTCGCGGGGCTTCCTCGCACTCCCGCCGGCCTTGCAGGTCCACCACCGGGCCCCTCATGGGGCTCAGCAGTGGAGCTGCAAGGCTGGCGCCGGCGGCCGGGACCGTTGGGGGCGGGGTGTGTGGCCTTATGACATATTTCCGGTGATGTCAGGGGGTGTGGCCTTATGACACACTTCCAGTGATATCAGGGGGTGTGGCATATGCTAATGAGTTATGCTAATGAGTCCCCCTAGCTCTTTTTCTACGAAATGACCCCTGGCAGAATGTATTCTGTACCGCTAGGTCTTCTGGAAAGTCAACTGGCTTTTCTGTTCCCAGGCACTGGTCTCCATTTTGGCATCTTCACCAGGCATTGTTGTACAGTAGAAAAGAAAAGAAAAAGAAACTCGTGACCATGAAACTGCCCAGATTTCAAACTCAGTGGATGTAGGAGGTAGTAGTAGTGATCCCATTCTCTGCTCTAAGTGAAGAAGAAGGTTTTTATACCTTGTTTTTCTCTACCTTAAGGAGCTGCGGTGGCTCAGTGGTTAAGATGCTGAACTGCAGGCTGGAAGGTCAGTAGTTCATCAGTTCGAGACCCGAGTGTCGCATGACGGAGTGAGCTCCCATCTCTGGTTCCAGCTCCTGCCAACCTAGCAGTTCAAAAGCAAGAAATTGCAAGTAGATAAATAGGTACCACTTTGGTGGGAAGGTAAAAGCGTTCCATGCGCCTCGGCATCTAGTCATGCCGGCCATATGACCATGGAAATGTCTTCAGACAGCGCTGGTTCTTCGGCTTGGAAACAGAGATGAGCACCGCAACCCTAGAGTTGGATTTGACTGGCTTTCGAGCAAGGGAAACCTTTACCTTTACCTTTCTCTACTTTAAGGGGTCTCGATCACATTCCCTTCCTCCCCTTAACAGTCACCCTGGGAGGTAGGTGGGGCTGAGAGAATTCTAGAGAGCTGTGACTGGCCCAAGGTTACCCAGCAGGCTTCATGTGGCAGAGTGGGGAATCAAACCCGATTCTCCAGATTACAGTCCAGTGCTCTTCTACACCAAGTAGGTTTTTATACCCCACTTTTCTCTGCCTTAAGAAATCTCAAAGCAGCTTATAATTGCCTTCCCTTCCCTTTCCCACAACAGTCACCTTGTGAGGTAAGTGGAGGGGAGAGAGTTCTGAGAGAACTGTGAATGGCCCAAGGTCACCCAGCAGCCTTTGTGTGGAAGAGTGGGGAATGAAACCTCGCTCTCCACATCAGAGTCCGCCACTCTTAGCCACAACACCACGCTGGCATTCAGTTTATGCTGAAGTAATTGTGCAGTCTTCACATGTACTTATAATGCAGGAGTGTTGGAAGCTTTAGAACACGCGGTGTGGAAAGAAATGCATTGCCGAGTCCGCTGACCCAGCTCCAAGCAGAAACAAATGAACAAAGAAATCCAAATATTTCCTCTCCCTCTGTTCTATTCCCCACTGATAAAAAACCTTAATCTCTTCCCCTTGATAACATCTTGCAGCTATTGTCAGGTTCTGTGGAGAAGAAAACATTTTGCCATCTGGACTTACTCCTCTTTCTCTTTCTCTCCACCTCATTTGCTTTCCATTTAATTCTAAAACTTAGCTGTGAAACATCTCTACTTCCTTTGCAACTGAGCGCTTTTTAAAAATCACAGAGTTGCAGTTCAGAAACAAAGAGGTGGACAGATGTGCTTTAAAAATGGCCCTTCTTTATCCACAAAGAATGTAATCTATATGGGCACTTGGACTTTCATATTCCCCAACGTGTGAGATTCCTAGCTGTTTAAAGCCTCTGAATGAAAACAAACATTTTACAGTGTTTCCATAACGGCCATAGGTTCAGACTCTGGATAATCTCTGGAGATGGGTGTTCACATAGTTGTGTGGAGGGCAAACACTAAAACTATGGTTCAGTGGTAGAACATCTACTTGGCATGCAGAAGGTCCCATGTTCAATCCCCAGCATCTCTAGTGAGAGGACCAGACTGTAGTTGATGTGAAAGACCCATACCTGAGACCTTGGGTGATTCTGCATTGGCTTTTCCCTCCATTGTTTTACAAAACTCAGGTTGGAACAGAAATCCCCCTCTGCATTGCATGCTGCTTTCGCTGTCTTTGGTCATCGGGTTTTATGGTACCTTCTGCATAGATTTATGGCCTTTCGGGGTGACTTTGCAGTCAGTACGGCATTGCCCCAGGGGTATTTGAATGTGGTTCTGAGCTGCACCTTTTCCTCCCAGTTGAGAAAATGTAAAGCGAATGCTAGATGCAGAATCGCCTCTTGGAGAGCTGTTGCCGTTCTGAGCAGATAAAACCGACTCTGAAGAATGAAGGGTCTGATTCAATTTAAGGCAGCCTCATGTGTACACCTGTGTAAATTCCCTTGGTGTCTGAACTGAGTTCACAAATGGCTTAAGCAAGAGCCTGCTCTTTGTTGATATGAAGGTTTGTGATAGAATATAGGGAAGTTGGTGGCCTTTGCCAATCAGGACACACATTTGACCAAAAACCTGTGACCTGAGTTCTACTACAGGTCTGCCTATTCTCCTCCTACTGGCCTCAAGGGCCACTAAGATTGTTGTTGTTGTTCAGTTGCACAGTCGAGTCCGACTCTTCGTGACCCCATGGACCACATCATGCCAGGCCCTCCTGTCTTCCGTCGTGCTCCGGAGTTTGCTTAATTTCATGTTTGTTGCCTCGACAACACTGTCTAACCATCTCATCCTTTGCCGTCCCCACTAAAATTAGGGGCATAAAATTATCCAAGCCTAGGTTACTTTGGGCAGGGAAGGTGGTCCTGTCAGATCTTGGATGCTAAACAGCCTCAGATGGGAGACCACCAAGGAAGACTCTGCAGAGGAAACCAATGGCTAACCACCTCTGAATGTCTCTTGCCCTGAAAACCCCTTGCTGGGATTGCTGTAAATTGGCTTCAACTTGACAGCACACCCATCACACGCGCACACAGATATTCCTTCCAGGGATGGTGGTGCAGGAAACCTGGGAGTTTACTGTCTCATTCTATTCTCATGCAAGAGGAAGGGGGCAGCCAGCACAATATCGGAAATTTCAAATCTTCAGTAACAGTTACAATCCTATCTAGTAATTCATAATGACTCATTTTAACCTTTTGTTTGGCTTGAAATCCTAACAAGAGTTGTCCTGTAGCAAGGGAGCTTTCGCTGTGTTTGCCATTTAAGTAAAGTGTTAAAGCCACAATTGTCAGTTCAAGAAGAGCTATAAGCCTGTCAATCAATGCCAGTGGGTACGGAAGTGTGTAACCCTGCTTATCATTGCACTGTATGTGTTAGGCTTCTTTCTTCTCTGTCCTGTTAAGGACTGGTGAGCTCCTGTGCTTCTTGCCTCGTGTGTATAGCTTTCTCTGAAGAAAGCCATTGCAGGACAGTGGTTAGAGTGTCAGGCTTGAATCCTGCCACTGCTTGCTGGGTGATCTTGGGCCAGTTCCTTTTTCTTAGCATCTCACAGGGCTCTTGACAGCCCTGCTGGCTCCTTTCTAGCCACCCCCCCCCCTTTACCAAAATGTAGGTAGCGATTTGTCCTAGTGGTGGGTTTTGTTAGTTGAATGAAAATGCCATAAGTTACATGAGTAGCTGTAGCCTTTAAGAACATAAGCCCTGCTGGATCAGACCAGTGTAAGGTTGCCAGCTCCAGGTTGGGAAATACCTGGAGATTTGAGGCGTGGAGCCAGAGGAGGGTGGGGTTTGGGGAGGGGAGGGACTTCAATGAGGTATAATGCCATAGAGTCTGTCTTCCAAAGCGGCCATTTTCTCCAGGTGAACTGATCTCTGTCACCTGGAGATCGGTTGTAAAAGTGGGAGATCTCCAGCTAACATCTGGAGTTTGGCAACCCTAGACCAGCGGTCCATCTAGTTCTGGATCCTGTCTCACACATGAGAACATAAGAGAAGCCAACGTTGGATCAGGCCAATGGCCCATCTAGTCCAACACCACAGTGGCCAAAAAACCCCAGGTGCCATCAGGAGGTCCAGCAGTGGGGCCAGGACACTAGAAGCACCCCATGAAGCACCAAGAATACAGAGCATCACTTGCCCCAGACTGAGAGTTCCTATCTATACCTTGTGGCTAATAGCATAAAGCTGCCAACCTCCAGGTGGGTCTTGGAGATTTTCTGGAGTCACAACTGATCTCTAAACTCTAGAGATCAGTGTTTCCTGGAGTAGATGGCTGCTTTGGAGGCTGGACTTTGTGGCACTGTATCCTGCAGAGGTTTATCCCCTCTCCAGATCCCACCCTCTCCAGGCTTCACCACCCCCAAATCTCCAGGGATTTTTAAAATCTGGAGTTGGCAACTGAACTCACACAGTAGCCAACCAGTTGCTCTGAAGGGCCATCAAATAAGCTATAGAGGACAAGGCCCTCCCACAATGCTGCCTCTTAGCACAAAGGTGTTCTCATTATATCCCTTCCCAAAACAAAGCAAATATAATTACAATCCTTTGAACATTTCTTTAAGAATAATTCCCACTCAGTTCAATCAAATTCACTTCTGTGTAAATGCACAGCCTTGGACTGTGCATGGCATCCTTCCCCAGTTACCTTCCTCCTCCGTCCCTTCTAATGAACCTAGTTGGCCTCCTCTTCCTCCAGTCTCTAGAAGGGGTGGCTTTAGGAAATCCATTGTCTTTGATAAGTTGGACCCCACTACATCAAGTAGGTTTGCCAGCCGCCTGGAGATCTCCTGGAATTACAACTGATTCCCAGAGATCAGTTCCCCTGGAGAAAATGCCTGCTTTGGAAGGTGGACACTGCGGGATTATATCCTGTTGATCTCCCTCCCCTCCCCAAACTCCACCCTTCCCTGGCTCCACCCCCAAAATCTCCAAGAATTTCCCCACCCAGACTTGGCAAGCCTAACATCAACAGTTCTAGGAAGCCTGCAACACATGTCTGCCACAGACAGCAGGAACTTCCGCACCTCTGTAAGAAGTTGGACTTTTGGGTGGAGGGTGTCCACCATTTCTACAGGTTTTGGCAGAGGCACAGACCTGTTGTATAAATGGGGCCAAATACCAGGACCTGAATGTGATTGTGGTACAGTTTGCCAAGCCCTTTTTCACCTGTCACGGGAATACCAGTGACTTGCTTTCCAGGGAGACGTGACAGAGTTCTGTGAACTTTCCCCAGCTGCAATTGAGGGGATTGAAAATTTAGATATTACGTATTTAGTGTGATCATTCAATCTATCTGTATACTGGTTGTATCCACTCAGTTTTGTATTTTATGTTATTATATGTTTCCTGTGTGTAATTTTGCCATACAATAAATAAATACCTGTGCAGCAATTGGTCCAGTAAGATAGTTTGCCTTATTACTGGGCCAGCCGTGTCCTGTTATTCCTCCTAAAGCCCAAATTACAACCGATCAATAATCTAGACTGAACCCCATTACCGACAGATTGTCCTTTAGCAAGTGTATGTAGGCAGGTCCATCTTTCTTCTCCTTAACCTTCACTTCTGGTTGCCTTAGATGCTCTGGCTGGAGCAACCGCTTCCTACTGTGTCAATTCCAGACTGCGCTGGGCTCAATATGTGGCACTTGAAAGGCGCACTGCAGATTAGCCGAGATGCATGACACAGGCTGCTGTTGCTAGGGAGTCAGAAGCCTGTTCAGGAGGTTTATTGGATCACAAAATTTGCTCTTAAAAATGAGATTGGGAAAAAGCGGAGCTATTCTAACCTTTACAACGATTCCTGCGATATGATTTTTGAAAACAAGATGCTGCTAGAATAAGAAATGGATTTTGTGGCTCAGAATTATGGGAGTCCTGCTATCTGAACTGAGCATCTGGGTGGAAGCCGAGGTCTTATTTTGTGCTTAGGACAGTATATAAAGCTATTCTGACTGTTTGTATGAACAGGAGACCTTCCCAAGTTGAGGGCTGTCTTCATGAGCGGGCAGAGGACCAAAATATGCAAAATGTAATTTAGGGAGCAATCTAAAGGTGCTCAGCTGAGAGGTAAGTCCCATTTCATTCAATCGGACTTACTTACTGGAAAGTATTGTCAGGATTGCGGACATTGTCATTGATTTGGGAAATGAGCACACTATATGTGGAGTGCCTTGTAGAGAACCCTGACTTGGATTGCCCAGGCTAGCCCAATCTTGTCAGTAGGGTTGTCCTTTCTGGGATCTTCTGCCACATGCACAGTGATGTCACCCAGAAGCAACGTCATTGCATCATCGATGTCGGAGGTGGTGCTCTAGTTTTTGGGCAAAACTCTATGGTTTTTTGCCTTTGAGACATAGAGTTTTGCCCAAAATCTAGAGCGTTACCCCTTGACGTCGGCAACACAATAATGTCACTTCTGGGTGACATAATCACATTGGCGACATTGCACAGCCCCCAAAATGCGGGGAACCCCCGTTGGGACCTGGGGGCTGGCAACCCTACTTGTCAGCTCTTGGAAGCTCAGCAGGGTTGGCCCTGATTAGTATTTGGATAAGAAACCACCAAGGAAGTTCAGGGTCACTATAAAGAGGTGGGCAATGGCAAACCCCCTATGAATCTCTCGTTCCCTGAAAACCCTACGGGGTCACCATAAGTTAGGTGCAACTTGACGACACTTTCTACCACTACCTCGTGGAGATAGGACACGCGCATGAAGCTGCCTTGAAGTGAATTGAGCTATCAAAGTCAGAATTGTGTATTCTGACTGGCAACAGCTCTCCAGGGCTTAGATACATGACTTTTAGCTGAGACCATCTGTATGTGAAGCAGATGCTCTACCACTGAGCCCTGGCCCCACCTCAGGCAAATTATGTCGTGGCTGGGATCCAAAGAGCTGCTCTTTAATTCATATTTTTAAAAAGAAATACAGACTATCAACAGAAGACTATAAGAATATAAACATTAGGACAGTTAGTATATCGTTGTCTAGCCAACCTAGAATCTTAAAATGCCCAAAATATGGCTGCTGCCCAAATGATTAATTTGACATTCATTAGTGTTATTTCATTCAAAGACAAGTAGAGAGACAGTCAGTTATAGGAAGAGAAATGGATTCTCCATAACAGAGAACATTCCAAAATGGGCGGATGGGTTATACCTAATTAAAGATTTCTTTTTTCCCTGTGTTTATTAAAGATTTCTTTTTCAGATGGTACCTAAATGTTCTGAAGCTACCAAAATGTCTAAAGCACAACTGTTACTTTTAGAGGAATAATAGAAGTCTTTTGTAATAAGACGTCTTTAGCTGAACCAGGCCTAATAGAATTCAGGGTCAAGCTAGACATGAGGGATGAATGCATATATTTATCCATTATTATTATTATTATTATTATTATTTGCCGAGGCATGTGCAAAGTGGTGAGGGGAAGATTCTATGGCAGTGGCTGCAAAGGGTTAGATCCAGTGACTCCCTTTCACCATTGCATCTAGGGAGACTTTCCCCCTAAGTCTTCCCTATCAGGTTGGTGGACTGCAGTGAGGAAGGAGATGGGGCGAAATTGCCCTCCTGTTTCTTCTATCAACAGAGCTGCAATTTCACCCCCTAATTAGGGCTGCCAGCACCAGGTTAGGAAATATCTGGAGATTTGGGGAGGGGGCAGGGGAAGGTGGAGTTTGGGGAGGGAGCTCAGCAAAGAGGTTTGGGAAATTCCTAGAGTGTCACAAAACTCCAGTTTCTGAAGCAGGTCTCACCAAGTGCCTGGGGACCTGGGGGCCCATAACCTCTGGAAATAACTTTCCTAGGATTGAGCAAGGCTCCTGGGGGCAGGTGTGTGTATGATAATGGAAGATCTGAAATCCCGGTGGAAGAGATCACTGGATCCAGTCCTGTATGTCTTGCCATACCTGGGCCCACACAAAATATGGCCATAGGAGGGGTCATTTCGTAGAAAAAGAGCTGCAGGAGCTAATTAGCATATCTAATAGGCTATTAGCATAATAGCCTATTAGCATATGCCATGCCCCCTGACATCACCAGAAGTGATGTTGGAAGGGGAAGCAAAAAGGGGGGAGGCATCTTCAAAAGCCTCCCCTTCCCTTCTCCAGCTGGCCTGCCATGGTGGGCTGGGAGGGGGAAGCGAAGAGAGAAGGGGTTTAAAGTTTAAACCCCTTCTCTCTAGAGTTGTGCCACAGTGGCGGTGCGATCTTCCCATTATTCTACGGCCCCATAGAATACAATGGAAAGATCACGTGGCGCAACTCTAGAAAGAAGGAGCCTGGGGGCGGGGAGCTGGGGGCGGGGCTTGCTGCCACCACCATTTGTGCCTGCTCCTGGGCGGCCGGAGTGGTGCTCCGGCGCACTCCAGCCCCAAACAACCCCTGGCCGTAGGAAATGCACACATTATGAATGTAACAGGTGTTAGAATAGCACTAAAAATAAAGCAGAGAGGTGAAATCTGGCTATGCTTCAGGGCATGCCAGTCTCCTGTTATTTTAGATGCAACCATTAACATAGCTACTACTCCTCGGGCAGCTGAAGTTGGTGCTGAAGGAGTGTTTAGGAATACAAAGAATTTCCCATCAAAATGTCAACAATGGGCATTCGTCCATAGCATCTGTAAGCATAGGTGTCCACAATGGATCACGGTTGGGCAGTTGGCCCCCTGGAATCCTAAATTTATAGCTTTTTCTACTTCCATCTAGTCAGCGAGAGATCTAGAGTGATCTCTGAGTCACTCCCCCAGAATGGTGTAATGGTTAAGAGTGCAGACTCTAATCTTGGAGAACCGGGTTTGATTCCTCACTCCTCCACATGCGGCTGCTGGTGTGAACTTGGGTCAGTCATAAATTCTTTTAGAGCTGTTCTCTCAAGAGCAGTTCTCAAAAGAGCTCTTTCAGCCTCACCTACCTCACAGGGTGTCTGTTGTGGGGAGGGGAAGGGAAAGGAGTTTGTAAACCTCTCTGAGACTCCTTTGGGTAGTGAAGGGCGGGGTATAAATCCAATCTCCTCCTCCTCCTCCTCCTTTTATCCAGACACCCTTGACTATAAGTATTAATGGGAAAAAGTTAATGTAAGAGCAAGGCAACCATTCTGTAAAAGACATGAATAGCACCCATGAGGACTCAATTGGTTGTACAAAATGGATAAAACCAGAAACGAATAAAATCCGTTGTCAGGCAAAGCACAATCCACACAGTACCTTTTTTTTTAGGACCAATTGAAAGGACAAACAATAACAACAAAACCAGTGTACAAGCTTGGTGAACTTGAAAGCACACATGGTGTTTTGTGTGGTTATGGTTGATTCTTGCTGCTGCTGTTGTTGCTGTCAAGTCAAAGCTGAACTGATCTACGGTGACCCTATAGGGTTTTCAAGGGAAGAGAGGTTCAGAGGTGGTTTGCCATTGTATGCCTCCGTGTCATGACCCTGGTATTCCTTAATGGTCTCCCATCCAAATACTAACCAGTGCTGACCCTGCTTAAGCTTCCGAAATCTGACAAGATTGGGCTAGCCTGGGCTATCCAGGTCAGGGCTTGATTGGTTTTAATGAAAGGTATTACACGGATTGTGCTTCGTTTGGGGTTTTTGATTTTGGACCAGCACAGCTGCAAACAACTTCTGTTGTTAGACAGCCTTCTAGCATTGGCTTTAATCCATACTTAAATGCTGATGAGTCTGATCATTCTGGATGGCCATCTTGATGTGTGCTTACAATAATTGTCCAGGATACTCTCGTATAAGGCAAAACAATGGGGAAGCCATATAATGCAAGCTTTGCAAGGGCTTGCAGAAAAGCTCAAGCAGGCTGAAAAATTACCCGTCCATTCCATAAAAAAAAAGAAATGTAAAAATTACAGGATACGCTCAGAATCCAAATGCAATTAAAGGGCCTTGTAATTATTGTTTTACAGCCTTGTTAAAAACATAAGCCTCAGTATCAATAAAGCAATACACTCAAGCAATTTTTTTTTTTTAAAAAAAACAGGTTTATAACTTGGCAGGGGGGAGGGAATGGTCGTGAATTTCATAGTTGCAAGAATGGAGCTAGCTGGTAAATCAAAAGTGGTGTGAGCTCCCACAGTACGTGACCGGACTTTTAGATCAGCAAAAGTTTTGGAAACAATCTGATGAACAAACGGTATTAAGGGTATGAGCAAGCAGCAAATGTAATGATTTGCAAATGGCCAACTTTTAGATTATTTTGGAACGCTTGATCTAATCAGTGGGTTGAACCTGGGGCTTTGCTATCAATACTGTGAACTTTTAAGAGATGTTTTTTTTGTCCAAGTATTGATATGGTAATTGTGCATGTTTTTTCTTAAAGTGATGGATTATGCCCTATGTTATTTTCCTGGTAGTGCTTTGTATAAATCCATTAACTAGAAGTAAGAATATGCATTATACAACATGGAGCAGCTACTTGCAATCCATCCTGTTATTTGTTAGAAGAAGCATCTTCCTCTCCTGTCCTCCCACTCTCGACAAGCACGTTGTGCGCTAGACGATTTTAGGACTAGTGCCAAGCTCTGTGTCACCTTGATGGTTAGTCTTTGAAAGCTGAGAAA
This sequence comes from Gekko japonicus, assembly GCF_001447785.1. Taxonomy (NCBI): domain Eukaryota; kingdom Metazoa; phylum Chordata; class Lepidosauria; order Squamata; family Gekkonidae; genus Gekko; species Gekko japonicus. Next base: position 154,808 of record NW_015164684.1, read on the forward strand.
TGTACACTACAGAAGAGCCATAAGAACTGAATCAAAATGCTGGGCTTGCTTACACTGAGCTTACAACAGCTCAGATGTACTGGAGGAGCATGGTTAAGATAGAATGTGGTGGCTAGGTCACCATTACTAAGTGCAACAGCTACTCACTATGGATCTTTCTCTTTTTGGCTTTGGGGCCCTCACTGCCCAAGGATGTTTAGGTGGTGGAATGTGCCATCAGATTGCAGCTGACTTATAGTGACCCTGTAGGGTTTTCAAGGTAAGAGACGAACAGAGGTGGTTTGCCATTGTCTGCCTTCGTGTAGTGCCCTTGGACTTCCTTGGTGTAGTGGTTAAGTGCGCAGACTCTAATCTGGGAGAACCGGGTTTGATTCCTCACTCCTCCACTTGCACCTGGCTGGATGGCCTTGGGCAAGCCAGTAGCTCTGATAAGAGCTGTTCTTGAAAAAGGGCAGTTTCTCTGAGCCCTACCTACCTCACAGGGTGTCTGTTGTGGGGAGGGGAAGGGAAAGGAGTTTGTAAGCCGCTCTGAGACACCTTTGGGTAGTGAAGGGTGGGGTATAAATCCAATCTCTTCTCTTCTTCTTCTTCTTCTTGGTGGTCTCCCACTCCCATTCAAGTTCTAAACTAGGTCAACTCTCCTTAGCTTCCAAGGTCTGATGAGATCTGGCTAGCCGGGGCTATCCAAGTCAGGGCAAGGAAGCCTTCTCAAGACTGACTACTTTGCTTGATTATAGAGTTGCCAGGTCCCTTATGGCAACTGGCAGGGGAGGAGGGATTTACTGGGAGCAGAAGGGACCAACATACAGCTACATGTCTATGTCATGGCTCACATGACCCAGAAGTGACATCATCACATCCAGGACGTTGGGGTGATGCTTTGGAGAGCATATGCCAGCCAATTTTAAAGTAGGCTTTTGCCACACAAAATCATGGACTGCTTGCTACAAATAGACATTCAATTTATTGGCCTGCTCCTACTTAAGAAATGCAATGGAACTGATAATTCATAGAAGAAAACACCTTCCAACTCTATAATAACTATAAGATTACTCTTGAGGAAGATAATGAAATGAGTGTAAAAACTGGTGTACTCATTGAGTAATGAGAGGGAAATGCTATACTCTGTTGAGAATATGAATAAGTTGGACTCTGTTTTTAATGCAATATTGAGTAAATGAATTGTTGGACTTTGTTTCAATGTAAAATTTATTAAATGTGTCATTGTCATTGATCACAGTGATTTCCTGGTTTTTGGCATGTTACTGTACACTGTGACCCCTGTTTGTATCTTGTTGTTTTGGCAGTGATGTAAACACATTGTGGCACCTCAGATGGATCTCCCTGTTTTTCAGGGTAAGCCCCCCCCCACCAGCCAGCTGATAAGCTACAGGCATGTGGGGGCCTGTCAGCAGGGGACACCTGCCTCCAGTGGGGGGGGGTCTGGGGGTCTACCTGATTAAATGTGACTACATAGATGGACAGACTGAAAATCTGCCTGGGACCCCAAAGGATTCTAGTTTATATATAAAACTGAAGAAGATAAAAGTGTCTCAGGAGACCCAGCTTAACCATGGAGGGCTGCAAGGAAATGGTGTGAATGAATCATTCCATCAGAATAATCTTACACTTAAGCACCTGTTGGACTCCTTCCAGTGTTAACATGAACTTTTTTCAGATGTTACCATCATGTGTATGGTGAGCCTACCAATCGTGCATCATTCTTTCCGATACATACAATCAGGGCTATTTTTGAGCAGGAGCGCACAGGAACAGAGTTCCGGCTGGCTCCCAAGTTGGCCACGCCCAGCAGGAACTCATTAGCATAATAGGCCACACCCAACAGCAGAAACTCATTAGGACTGGCTACATTAGGGGTGTGTGGCCTAACATGCAAAGGAGTTCCTGCTACAAAAAAGCCCTGGGTTTTGACAAAAAACAAGGTAAACAGAATAAGAAGCAAAAGGTGGGTGTGGCTGGATAACCACACTTCTGGTAACATGGGGGTGTGGCCTAATATGTCTGGGGTGCTGTCTGGGGTGTGGCCTAATATGCTAATGAGTTCCTACTGTTGGGTGTGGCCTATTATGCTAATGAGTTCCTGCTGGGCTTTTTCTACAAAAAGAGCCCTGCATACAATTGCCATGTTCTATTAACAGGGGGAATACATCTATTTGCTATACACATACAGTTGTGGTATATGCAAACTGGTGGCTCAGTTTTTTGTAGAGTTTGCACTCAAGTACACTGAGGCTGTATGTGCATGCTAAATATGTGTGTTACACACCATGTTGTGTGAACAGGGGTATCAGGTGGATCCTGGATTCTGCACATTCTTGATACTTGAAGTTAGTATGCACAGTTGTGACATCTGAAAAAGGCTATGACAATGCTTTTGAACATTCCAGGAATCATAGGAGAGCATGTCATAGAGAGATTTGGTGACTGGTCTGAAAGAAAGGAGTGGATACCTTTTGGCCTGGAAAACACAAGTGTTAAGATTAAATAGCTGCAATCTTAGCAACAGTTTCCTGGAATTAAGCTGCCTTGAATAAAATGGAGCTTACTTCTAAGTAGAGCTATTTAGGATTGCTCCCAAAGTCTGGAACCTTGGGGAAATGTCTGGGAGGTTTATTTAGCAAGTGCCTGTTCAGTCCTGAAAGGATTGGTTGTGTTCATGAGAACAAAAAAAATGCCAAGTTTTCTTTCTCCTTTTTATTTACAATTTTTCTTTTCAAGTTAGAGGCTGTTGTTTAATTCTTTGTGACAGTACTAATTTTTAATACCATAATATCAAAAACAAAGGTTCACGCTGAGGCCTTGCAATTGTTTAAATACCTGTTAATGTAAAAAAAAAAAGAGACGGCTATAGAAACATTCCTTTTAATTTTTAATTTACACTGATTCTTGAAAGTGCGTATTAATATAAGGCTGCTTAGCAGGAAGCCATTGCTGTATGAGATCACGTTACCTTCCCCCTACCTTTCTGTGGTTTTGTATGGTAATTTTAGTAGCTTTTGTGGGAAATGAAAAGGGGAAAGCCCCACCCTCACCATTACTGCTCTCCTTTCCTTTCTGTTCTTGCTTTCATGCTGCCTACGCAGACATGACGTCTCTAATATGCTCCCCATGTCTCTCAGATCTTAACACGCATTACACATTTTAATGAGGATTTGACATTTGTATGTACGGCTGGAGGCAATTCTTTATAAGATCTCTCTGTTTCCTGTTATTTGGCGCTCCGTGACTACAATAATCTAGCTTTGTAAGAAAAGCATGTCCCAGCATCATGTGGCAAAGTGTAAATTGGTTTGTTAATGCAAAAATAAAAATTACCAACGATGGAGCTAAATTTCTACATGTGAAGAAATGGTTTGAAAGCTGGGTGGGTTGTAGGGTTGCCAAGTCTTACCTGCTGCTGGAGCGGGGGGCTCCCGGCTTGTTCCTGGAGCATGCATGTGCGCCGCAACCCCGTCACCCGGAAGTGACGTGACCAAGCTGGGGGTGGGGCCACGACCATCCGAGGGAAAAATGGAGTTTTCCTTTGGATGACCGTGGCCCCGCCCCCGGCGTGCCCGCCGTGGTCGCATCACTTCCGGGTGACGTGCACGTCGCGTACTTTGGGGGTGGGGTTCCCCCGGGGCCTGATCCGCCGGCGGCAGGGAACGGGCCTCTGGGGTGGGGGTTTCCCCGCCCCCCGGGGGGACTTGGCAAGCCTAGTGGGTTGACCTAGTGCTGCTGAAAAGGACTGCTTGGGCTTCCTCTAAAAAAAGAAAGAAACAAGAACCATGTGTACTTAATTATTTTTATTTATCAGTTAAGTAATGTCATAGAGCAAAGGCTTTTGTGGTGGTGAAGCTTTTGACAGTGATTGGTCAAGCAGTTCTGATGTCACAGAGTAGCCTGGCTGCCATGGGCCAAACAGCATAGAATCTTAGAGTGGAACTGGGGAGGCTTGTAGGGGAAAGGGCTAGGGAAGAAGTAGGGTTGCCAACTCCAGGTTGGGAAATTCCTGGAGATTTTGGGGGTGGAGCCTTAGTAGGGTGGGGTTTGGGGAGGCAAGAGACCCCTGGGTATAATACCATAGAGTTCATCCTCCAAAGCAGTCATTTTCACCAGAGGATCTGATCTCTGTTGTTTGGAGATCAACCTCAGTTCTGGGGGATCACCAGGCCCCATCTGGAGGCTGACAACCCTAGAAAGAAGTAGACAGAGGCCTGAGTTCTGGGGAAATGGCAATGGCAGAGAATGGGTAGAAATAGTCTTGAAACAGGATATTATTGTATGCCACCTTGAACCACGAGAAGAGAAGAAAAGAAAATTTGGATTTTATATCCCGCTTTTCAGTACCCAGAGGAGTTTCAGAGGAGTTCCTCCCCCCACAACAGACACCCTGTGAGGTAGGTGGGGCTGAGAGAGCTCTGAGAGAACTGTGACTGACCCGAGGTCACCCAGCTGGCTTCATGTGGAGGAGGAGTGGAGGAATCAAACCTGGTTCTTCAGATTAGAGTCCTGCCGCTCTGAACCACTACACCAAGCTGGCTCTGGAAAGGCAGGATACAAATGTTTTAATAAATAATTTTTTAAAAATAAAATAAATATGGTCCAGAGGACTGAGAGCAGGGGAGAAAACCGGAAGGAGCATCCTGAGAGCTCAAACTGCACAGGGGAGAAAAAGAGGTGTTCTGTGACCAGGTATTGTAGAGACAAAGAAGATGGAGGTTCACATGTCAGAGGAAAGCTCTGGGTAGGATGCTGATAAGCAAGCCTGGGCAGGATTTAGTGAACTGCACACACAAAGTGGAGCCCTGCCCCTTGTTTGATACGTGACTAAGGCAAATCTGGGTTTAAACAGTGGCTGACACATCAAATCAGGTCCATAGTAGGCATCCTCAAATACAGTCCTGTTAGGCGATCAAACCAAGAGCCCACCAACACACATATCACAGATTAGCCAGTTTGGTGCAGTGGTTAAGTGCACGGACCCTAATCTGGGAGCACCGGGTTTGATTCCCCACTCCTCCACATGCAGCTGCTGGATGACCTTGGGCAAGCCCCTGTCAGAGATGTTCTTGAAAAAGAGCAGTTTCTGCCAGAGGTCTCTCAGCCCCACCTACCTCACAAGGTGTCTGTTGTGGGGAGGCGAAGGGAAAGGAGTTTGTAAGCCTCTCTGAGACGCCAAGTGAAGAGCGGGCTATAAATCCGATCTCTTCTCTTTTCTTCTTAGGGGAGGGCGGAGAAGCATGTAAGACTTTTCACTTCGCAAAACTGAGCTAACCTCGACTTGCTGGAAGAGGAATCTGTGGTGACAACCAGTGATGGGAAATGTTCTTGCACAGAATGGAGGGTTGATGGAGCTTCTCCTTCATGTACTAACAGTCTTTGGCTGGGATGCTGTAATGGCAGTCAGAAATATATCTGTGCTTGTAGAAGCTGAGCTGTTTGTGTGTGCATAGATATCTAAACTGTGCTAATTAAGGAAATGAACAATTCATCTACTTTGTGTTAATCACACTAAAGCGGATATGTATGCAAACACTTTTAATATCCTGTTTGCTGTTCATACTAATGACAAGACATGCTCAGAAAGAGAATTAGCATCTCTGAAACAGTCTATACACATTCCTCAAGCTGCAAGGTACTGTCTTCATCAAGTTTTATTCTCTGTTTTCCCCCGGAGGACTTCCGGTTTTGGCATTCGCCATGGCGTTTGCTTCTCCCGATCCTCTGGGAGAGGACTGCCAGACCCCGTGGAGAGGAGGGGGCGCAATTGTCCGCACCACTCCCGGAGCCTCTGCAGGAGGTTCCTAGCCATGGGGCGATAGAAGGCTCTTCCTCCTGCAATCCTGCTGGCGAACGGGGGCTTTCCCATGCCCCGAAGGTCCCGCCACGGCGCGTCCCGAATGGGAATTAGAAGCGCACACCGGAGCAAGCGTTTGGTGGCCGAGCGATTTGCAAAGAAAAGCAGATCTAGCATTGAAATGTGAGTGGAAGTTTAAGCAAGAACCACCGAAAATTTAAGCGAAAACCTACCCTTTAAAAGCGAGGGGGGGGACTCTCCCCCGATAAGAAAAACTAAGCGAACTTTGTGTCTATGTGAAAAGGGGGGTGGAATACTGAAGAAAGAGAGACTGAATTTAAAAGCATTTAAGAACTTACCAAGCTGTGCGGGGAGAATCAGAGATTGTGATAATGTGTATAAAGAGTAAACAATCTCAAACATGGCGCCCATGAGGAAGGATGAGAAAGACAAACAAGCAAAACCAAAACTTCTTGCCGGAACTGCTGGCCAAGCGAGCCCTGCCCCTAGACAGGACACATCTACAGAGCTACAAAAGATGCTGACGGAAGCATTGCGACCCATGCTGGAACAAGTGACAGCACTGCACAGCAAATTTGACGCACAGCAATTGCAATTGACTGAAATAGCAAAAAAACCCCAGATAAAACTGAAAAAGAAGTGGATACCAACACCAAAAAGCTTAAAAAACAATTGCAGGTGATGGAAAAAAAGAGATTGATGGAAGAGTCTCAACTGTTACAGCTACAAATGGAGAGAGCAAGCTATGTCAGGTTTTTCTTCAGGTGTTCCTGAAGAAAAATCTGAGAATCTGAAACAGACTATGTGTGATGCATTATGACCTATGGCAGATATAAAAATGGATACCCTACAAAGCAAAATAGATATGATCTACAGATTGTATCCACAATTTAGAAGAAAAAATAATCTGCCTGGGGATAAGATTCTCAAAAAGACAAGTGAGATATCAAATTCTCAAGGCCTCAAATGGATCTACCTTAAAGATCAAAGACAAAGAAATAAAAGTACTAAAGGACATCCTGTTTGAAATAAGAAGGAAGAGGAGGAACTATAGAGACTTGGTGACATTTTTACAAAAGAAAAACTTCCCCTACAGATGGTTAGTACCCGAAGGTACAATCTTCAAATTTATGGACAAGAAAGAAAAAAATTGTGTTGAAAAGGCACGAGAATTTCTGCGTCTATATAGTCGTCCATCAAGAGAGGTTGAAACTGAGAAAGAGGACAGCACTAAAGACAGCGAAGAAGAAGGAGCAGCGGCATCTTCAGACGAGGACTCAGACTGTAAATTAGGGGCAGCTGCCTCGAAGACAAGCTATCATTTGAGAAAGCCAAAGTATAAAAAATAAGATGTTATCAAACTCTGAAAGCTCTTAAAATGTATTGTTATAAGCCTTATATTGCTTTTTATGAAGTCAGAATTGAGGTGTTTAAAGTCATCTTATTAGCATAAATTGATTGTTAGATGACCACATTCAATGAACTTGAATTGAATTATGAGCTAAAAGCTAATTTTGATAAGCAGTTTGTATGACCACCGTCTCTTGGGTTTTTAAGAGGGTTTTCTTTACTTTCTCCCATAGTATGTAGTTCCCTTCCCTATTTTCGTTGTAGTTTTATAGTTTGTAGTTTATAGAAAAAGCAAATAAAAAAAATCCCCTTTGGGGGGCACAAAAAAACCTTTTATTCTCTGTTTTATTTTCAATATCCAGCGGGCTGTCTGTTTAGTCCACCTTGGATTTCTATACATGAAAGACACACAGATGAAAGACTTAAGGTATAGATAAACTTGGCATGCTTATGCAGAGAACTCCTCTTGGTGAAGGAAGGTGAGTGGGTAGTAGCTGTTTCTTTCCGACTTAAAATATCACGTAGAGTTGGCTTTTCAAGTCATGCACCTTGTTGTGTCCCTAACGATAACATCTGTATAATCTGATCACCCAAAAGGAATTTGCATCAGTTCCTGAGTTCCAGTTTGATATCTACTGAGTGAGGTGCATTGTGCTCTCGTATCAGAGTGTCAGGCTAGGAGTAGGAATTCCAGGTTCAAACTGAATCCCCACTCTGCTGTGGAAACTTGCTGCATGACCTTGACACAGTCACATACACTCAGCCTAGCCTATATCACAGGTAGGAATGGGCACGGACTGGGAAAATGCAAACCAAGTGGCCAAACCAAGAACTAAACCACAAGCCAAACCAGGAGGCCTCTTCGCAAACTGAACTGGTTTGTGGTTCGTGGCCCCACAAACCCAGTTGATAGGGACCACAGTCCCATTTAAATGGGATTTGCAGAAAGCCCAAAAAACAGCTGCGTGATGGGGAGCAGCTTGCTCCCTGCTGCTAAGCTTTTCCAAGCTGTCTTGTGTAGTCCCTTTCAGCTTTAAAAGGATGGTAGAAGAAACCCTGAAAAACAACTGAGCCGGCAGGGAGCAGTCTCCCCACTGGTCAGCTGTTTTGGGCTCTCTTGTGCACTCACTTAATACGGGTTCATTTAAAGGGGCTGCACAAGGGAGCCAATACAGTTGAGCCTGCAGAGAGAAGTCTCCCCGCTGGCCTAGCTTTGGGTTCTGTTGTGCAGTCTCTTTAAACTTTAAAGGGACTGCAGAAGACAGCCCAGAACAGATGACCAGTGGGGAGACTGCTCCCTGCTGGCTCAGCTGTTTTCCAGGCTGTCTTCTGTAGTCCTTTTAAAGTTTAAAGAGACTGCACAAGACAGCCTCAAACAGCTGAGTGGTGGAAATGTCTCCCCACCATTCAGCAGTTTTTGTGGCTTTTATGGGGAACAGAGAACAGACGTTTAAAGGGACTCAGAGTCCTTTTAAACTTCTGCTTTCTGCTCCATCCATGAACCACCACAAGCAGTGCTCCCTCTAAGCTGAGTTAGTGTGAGCTAGCTCACAGTTTTTTAGCCTCTGCCTCACACATTTCTGTCTTAGCTCAGGATGGATGGCTCCAGAGCAAACTAATTTATGCAGTAGAAGAAGAAGAAGAAGAAGAGATTGGATTTATACCCCGCCCTTCACTTGGAGTCTCAGAGCGGCTTACAATCTCCTTTCCCTTCCCCTCCCCACAACTGACACCCTGTGAGGTGGGTGGGGCTGAGAGAACTCTGACACAAACTGCTCTTTTTCAAGGACAGCTGTGCCAGAACTTGCGACTGACCCAAGGTCACATCAGCAGGTGCAAGTGGAGGAGTGGGGAATCAAACCCGGTTCTCCCAGATTAGAGTCCGCACACTTAACCACTACACCAAACAGTAGCCAAATCGCTTACTCACAACTTTAATGCCAGTAGCTCACAAAGTAGAATTTTTGTTCACAAGACACCACAGCTTAGAGGGAGCATTGACTACAAGCCATTATGAACTGCTTTAGAAGTTCATGGAAGTTCTTGATGGTAGAATCCGTCACAAACCTCTGTTCGCGAACCACCAACAGGACAAAATTCGTGATGAATTTTGCTTCATGGTTCATTTTGTGCCCATCTATAATCACAGGGCTGTCGTGAAGATAAAATGGAGAAGAGCAAAATGACATAAGCCACCCTAGGTCCCCACTGAGGAGGAAGACAAAGTATAAATGAAGCAGATAAATTAAGCTGGTTTTCACTGTTCTGATTTCAACAGCAGATTTTCTCAGACTTGGGTAATGTCAGCTTTATTTATTTAGATATTTATATCTTGATTTTCTCCCCAGTGGGAACCCAAATCAGCTAACACCACTGTTCTTCCCTTTCCCATTTTTATATTACAGCAACAACCCTGTGAAGTAGGTTAAGCTGAAAGTGACTCAGTGGCCCAAGGTCACCCAGCCAGCTTCCAGGTGTGGTGCCAATTTGAATTGGTGTCTCCCAGATCCTAGTTTGATCCTCTAACTACCATTCCATGCTGGTTTTACATTTTAACATTTAAGATGTGCTAATCTTTAATTCAAATCCCTAAGCAATGAACTCTTTTTCTAACCTTAACAAAATTATCCTATGGCATTTTGTACATGTGCTGGTGCACTCCTTTTCTTGTTTGCGCTTAGAATAAGCTAGATATTGATGTTGTCTTATCAGGGATTTTATTCTCTCCAATTCTCCAGTGCAAACCACAGTTCAAAATGGTCCAGCTGTGGTGTAATGGTTAAGAGCGGCAGACTCTAATCTGGAGAACCGGGTTTGATTACCCACTCATTCTCCGCATGCAGCCAGCTGGGTGACCTTGGGTCAGTCACAAGTTATCTCACAGCTGTTTTCTTAAGAGCTGTTCTCTCAGAGCAACCCCACCTACCTCACAGGCTGTCTGTTGTGGGGAGAGGAAGGGAAGGAGATTGAAAGCTTCTATGAGACTCTGGACAATTCTGCATTTAGCGTTTGTTCCACATTTTCTCAATTGGGAGGAAATAGTGCAGCTCAAAACCACATTCAAATACCTCATGGCAATGCTATATTGACTGCAAAGTCACCCCTGAACAGCCATAAAATATCCATAAATCTGTGCAGAAGGTACAATAAAATCCAGTGATCAAAGAAAATGAAAGTGGCACGGAGTGTGGAAGCTACCATAAAACCTGATGATCAAAGCGAGTGAAAGCAGCATGCAATGCAGAGGGGAATTTCTCTTCCAACGTGGGCAACCGAGGGAAAAGCCAATGCAGAATCGGCCTCCTTTGGGTAGTGAGGAGCAGGATATAAAACCAACATTTTTTCCTACTTTTTCCAACTCTGTGTAGATGGAAGCTTGTGGAGCATTATTATTGATTGTTCTTAGGGAGCCTCAGGCCCTTATCTAGTGGCTTTTGACAAATGCCTCTCTTGTTAAAACTCACTGGAGATGTTTGAACAAGCCTAATGCATTGGAATGGGAAAAGTTGCACAGACTTTGTATCCATCACACCCTTTCCAGTTATTTATTTTTAGGTCACTGGCTTTATGTGAGCCTTATCTTGTACAATGTGTTATCTTGCATGTACAGCCAGTGATGTCGCACTCTTGGCACATCCTCATCCACATAATGATGCGACAGTGTGATGTATGCCTGTCCCCTATGCATAGTTCCCAATGAACGGTAGTGTGTAGCACTGTATATATAGGTCATTATCCTTAATAGAAACTGATCAACCACCTGCCTTTTGTATGTCTAATTGATTGATTAAAATGGCTTATTTAGATATTTATTTATTCAGGTATTTAGTTATGTTTGTTTAGATATTCTCCACTTTTCTCCCCAGTAGGACTCCAAACAACCTTCAGCATTTGTAGGGTTGCCAGGCCTGGCTACTGGCGTGAGGACTGAGGGCAGGGACATGTGGAGGCACAAATAGGGATGCCAGCTTCCAGGGGGTGGCTGGAGATCTTCCACTATTACAATTGCTCTCCAAGTGACCGTGATCAGTTCACCTGGAGAAAATGACTGCTTAGAAAGGTGACCTCTATGGTATTATATGCCACTAAAGTCCCTCCCCTCCCAAACCCCACCCGCCTCAGGTTTCACTGTCAAAATCTCCAGGTATTTCTCAACCCAGAGCTTGCAGCCCTAGGCATGAAGTCTTGTGCATTGCTAGGTCACTTCTGGGGGAAACCCAGAAGCAAAGCAGGATAGTTCTAGGAATCAGCAGAAACACTGCGGTTTCCATAGAGTTTCCTGCAATTCCTATGGCTACGTCACCTTAGGAGTTTTCCCTGGAAGTGACATAGTGTTGCACAGGATGCTGGAGGTTTTTAAAATGTTTTTCTCCTACGGCCACATGGAGCAATGGTAGGCAGGGCTGGAGACCTGACAGCCCTAAGGATTCTCTCTCCCCGCCTCCATTTTATCCCCACAACAGCAATTAGGCTTGGCTAAGAGAGAGTGACCAGCAATTTTCCTCCAGGCCAGTTTGGCAGGAGATCCTGGAGGGTTTTTTTGTCATCTTCTGGACATGGAACAGCAGTCACTGGGGGCGTGGGGGGGAAAGTTTTTGTGAATTTCCTGCATTGTTCAAGGGGTTGGACTAGATGACCCTGGAGATCCCTTCCAACTCTAAGATTCTATGACTGGACTCTAATCCAGAAAACCAGGTTTGATTCCCCACTCCTGCACATAAAGCCTGCTGGGGACCTTGGGCCAGTCACAGCTCTCTCAGAACTCTCTCAGCCTCACCTACCTCACAAAGTGACTTGTGGGGAGAGGAAGGGGAAGGCAGATGTAAGTCTCAGTGAGACTCATTAGAGTAGAGAAAAGTGGGGTATAAAAACCAACATTCTTTCTTCTGTGGTGACATGCTGAGGACCAGCCCTGGGGTCAGTCTGTAGTGACCTAGTGGTCTGTGTTGCACACACACATTGTGGTAACCCTGGCACAGGGCTGTTGGGCTCGGGTTGACTGGCAACCAGCAAGAGACCATGGGGACATGGGAGTTGGCCAGCAGCAGTGTGATGTCACTTCTTGGAAACCCCCACAAGTGACATGTTGCATCTCTAGGAGTTTCCAGCAATTCCTAGAGAGGACTGCACTTTGAGGTTTTCCTCACAAATGACATCACACGACTGCCAGCAAAGCTCTCAGAGTGACATCTCAGGTCACTAGAAATTGCTGGAAACTCATAGAGTTTCCGGCAATTCCTAGAGAGGACTGATGTCCCTTTTGGGTTTTCCTCAGAAGTGACATGTCACAGGCCAAATAGATATTTCTTATTTCCCCCCCACCACTACTGTTCAGAGCAGTACTGTCAACTCTATCTTGGGCCCTGATATATAGAGAACCAGCATGTTCTGTGTAAGGAGGAGCTTCAATGGCAGGAGACATAGGTTGACTACCTGGAACTATTAATATTAAAGAGAAGGCAGAATGGTGCAGGGTATGTGTGTGAAAGAGAAAGACAGGTGCCACCACTGTACTAGTCTCTGCCTGGCTATATGAATGACCCATGGGTGGAGACTTCTTTCTAAAGTTGTGGATGTGGCATCATTTGGGCCCATTGGAGATGTAAGGAAAGCTCAGGGGGATGTGGTTAGCAGGAGGGGGTGAAGAAAGACTCATGTGTATCTAGGGTTGCCAGGTCTCCCGGTATCGCAGAATACCTCCCGCCTAAGGTTTCCAGTCTCCAGATGGGATCTGGAGCTCTCATGGAATTAGAACTGATCTGCAGGTGACAAGGATCAGTTTCCCTGGAGAAAATGGCTGTTTTGCAGGGTGGATTCTGTAGCATTATGGCCCACTCAGGGCCCGCTACATTTAAAGGGCCTTCTTGGGGCCAGGGCTTGGGACATCCCTGCCCACCCCTGGAATGCCCCCCAAATCCCACTGCTGGAAGGAGCAGGGGACCTGGCAACCCTACCAGACATCCTGACCAGCTGTGTCAACATGGGTTCCCCATATGTCACTGTTACAAATAAACAGCCATTGACCATGTGTCTCTTGTCTGAGCGTAGTCTGTCACAGAGACCTCTCCCAGTGCAAGGTACTGTGCCCCCCCCCAAAGGGCTCACACTGACACCTACATTTCAGAATGGCCTTCCTAAGTACGATGAAGGCCCTCCCCACCTCTTTGAGTCTTATGAAATTATAAAAGGCTGAAGTTTTTAGAAGGACATTAGGCTAATATTTTTGGATACGGATTTTAAATTGAGTTCCTGCGGGAGAAAGGCGGGTCAGAGATACTTTCAATAAAGACATTTTTATTGAACTGGCTTTAGTTTGTGGTGGTTTTCTGTTTTAAAGCACTGGATGTTGTAAAAATTGATGTCAGTTACCTTAAGTTTTATTTTAGGAGGAAGGTGGCTGCTAACGGGTAAAAGGAAGTACTTCTTCACCCAAAGAGTGATTAACACTTGGAATTCACTGCCACAGGAAGTGGTGGCGGCTACAAGCATGGACGGCTTCAAAAGGGAATTAGATAAGCATATGGAGCAGAGGTCCATCAGTGGCTATTAGCCACAAGGTATAGATAGGGACTCTGGGGCAAGTGATGCTCTGTCATCTTGGTGCTTGGGGGGGGTCAACAGTGGGATGGCTTCTAATGTCCTGGCCCCACTGGTGGACCTCCTGATGGCACTGGTATTTCTGGCCACTGTGTGATACAGAGTGTTGGACTGGATGGGCCTTTGGCCTGATCCATCATTGGCATCTCTTATGTTCTTATGTTCTTAATGCTGTAAATAAAACAGAAAATCTTACTATATGTGTCCTTTGGTAGTACTGAAGAAAATGTGCCATGATTTGCTGTGTGATAAACAAAAGCTAATACATTGTTAAGCACAAAGGCCAACTTTAACATTTTCTTTTTCAGTTCTCTATTATAGCAATTTAGCAGAACTGAAAAAGCGACAAAATTAGTGTGTTCTCCCCCCCCCCAGCTAATTAAAAATTACTCAACCAAAGTTCTAATTGATTAACCTACTAATTAAAAACATGTAGTGCTTATCACAACCAACTGAGACAGACAAGTTCAAATGCACAAAAATGTACGAATTTGGTGAACATATGTCTCAACAGGACGAGGTACGTTATCTGTTTTTATGTCTATATATCCATATCTATCTATCTAGATACATGTGTGCGTGCGCACGTGTGTGGAGATCTATTTAAAATTAAGACTTGATTATCAGTATGAACAATATCAATTGATAAGATGATATGTGTGAAGCACTTTGAACACAGGAAGAACTGTCTAATTACTAATATGTTAATAATAATAATATTTTAATTTAATTTAATTTAATTGCAGATTACTAATCTGCTATTTTTATTAAACCAGCCCTAATACAAATGTACAGCTCTTTAACCACTGCAACATAGCTATTTGGATTTTAATTTTGTTTTATTTATTAATTGGTTGTGCCACATAGAAGGCTTATGGTGTGCGGTAATACAAGCTGGAAAAATACATAAAATATCCAATTAAAATCAAAATATAACAGATGTCAAAGTCTCCACCACTCTGTCATTTTAATCCTAGGCCTTTAAATGATGTAAAAATATCCAGACCATATAAAAATATCCAAAATACTCCCCCCCCCACATAGATGGTTAAGTTATGAAAGTCCTAAAATGGAGTCCTGTCGATAGGGATCAGTCGCCAAGAGCTTCTTCCTCCAGAGCTTGCCTGTCCTCATTTGACTCCTTGTGGTACCTTCTTTCCACGACTTATGGAAGCATTCTTGACTTATAAAACTATGTTCTATCAGAAATAGTTAGCTTTTTCCCCTTTTCTTTCTCACATCGAAAGAAAGACATTTGGAACAATCGTGTTCAAGAAAAGACAGCAAGCAGCTTTTAGGTCAAGCCAGCCTCGTTTCCTGCTGTGGAAAATTAAAAGACTGATGGGTGAAAAGAACTTGAGAGTCCTTGTCGTGCACTGTTCTTTTACCTCAAGTCCTAGAACACAGTAGTCCCACTGTGGGAGAACTAACATATTTTAAACTCTGCTGAAGACCTTCAAGCTTATTTTAAGATCATTATTCTCTAGAGTTTCAAACAACCTGGAGAAAGAACGAGTTCTGCCCCTTGAAGAGAGGCTTAAGGGCATGTTAAAGGGGCATGTTGGAGCAGCCCAAATAGCCCAGCTTTGCCTGAACTTGCAAGGCTTGGAAGCTAAACAGGGTTGGCCATAGTTAGCTGGAAGGGAGACCTCAAAGGAAGATGAAGGTTGTTGTTATACAGAAGAAGACAATAGCAAAGCACCTCTGCTTGTCTCTTGCCTGCAACACTCTGTGTGAGGGGTTTCTATGAAGTGGTTGCGACTCAACAGCATCTTCATCGTCTTCATTATCAGTGTGTGTATAGAAATATTGCTTTCTAAATTCTCATGCCTTCTCCTGTGATGACATTCTGATGACATGCTGTGTCTTTATTTCCTGTTGCAAGCCAAATGGTGAGACTAGATGGCCTGAGCCACTTAATAGCCATACCATATAACCATGGCACATTCTTTAACACCTCTATGTCGAGAGCCAGACTTTAAGGCTCCACGCTAGGGCTCACATGAGACCTGTCACATACACCAAGAAGAAAGCTGGAGGTTGGGTCACCTGACTGCAGGCAGGGCCTCTAACCTCTAGCCAATCCCCACACACACCTGATGTTGGCAACCATGGCAACCAGCAATTGGGCACACACCCTGCCACTCGTGATTGGTTGATGGCCACAGCTAATTATGACTGGGATGGGGTATAATCCTGTGGTTCCCTATGAAAAGTCTCTCTTGCATCTCTTGCTCGTTTGCTCCTGGGATCCTAACTTTGAAACAAAGAATTTCTTTGTGACTGCTTGCCAGCTGCCAACCTTTTGTTACTGTGGATCTGTATCTTTGAACGGACAGAGACTACATACCTGTGCAAGATGGGATTTCTCTTCAATATCCCTTGGTGCCTAACTGTACTGTATACATTGGACTATCTTGGACTGTTGGATGTATCCTGGACTTGGTAACTATGAATCTTATTAATGTGTAATAAGGGCAAATAGCCATAGGTTTTGTTATTTTGTATCCTCTATTAGTCTTTTTGCTATGCTATGCACTGAATAAAGATCATTCTCATTTGTAATTGTCTCTGATGCTGTAACTGAACTCCAAGGCTAAATCTTGTGTCTAACGCTGACCACACTGATTTACCTTTGTGAGAGTAAATAGTGTGCACCTTTGGTTAGAGTTGCTAATGTGTTAAGTCCCAGATGCCAACTGAGAGTTTGAATCTCTGCTCTTAAGTTGGGTGGGGATCACAGAGAAAAGAGATTCTGGTGTCAAATTGTTGTGAAGACCAGAGATAGTACAGACTGTCTCGTGGATTTTGTTTAATGTGCTGAAATACTGGATTCCCTCGCATCCCTGGATTGGGCTGAGTGGGTTAATCCTGTACAGTGTGTTTTTATTTATTTTATTTATTTATGTTATTTATAGTCCGCCTTTCTCATAGGGACTCAAGGTGGATTGCACATAGCGAGTCAGTACAATCAACCCAATGGGGTCATTCAAGAACCAATGCATTGGGATTTTAGAAGACTGGAACCACCAGAACCAGTAGTAATATATAGCTGCGAGAGTTGGACTATAAGGAAGGTCAAGCACCGAAGAATAGATTCTTTTGAATTATGGTGCTGGAGAAGACTCTTGAGAGTCCCTTGGACTGCAAGGAGATCGAATCAGTCAATCCTAAAAGAAATCAACCCTGACTGTTCCCTGGAAGGCCAGATGCTGAAGCTCAAATACTTTGGCCACCGACTCAGAAGGGAGCATTCACTGGAGAAGACCCTGATGCTGGGAAAGATTGAAGGTCAAAGAAGAAGAGGATAGCAAAGGATGAGATGGTTAGACAGTGTCATCGATGCAACGAACATGAAATTGAGCAAACTCCGGAGCAAGATGGAAGACAGGAGGGCCTGTCGTGATGTGGTCCATGGGGTCGCTAAGAGTTGGACTCAACTGTGTGACTGAACAACAACAAAAAAACCACCAGAAAGAACTGAAGCATAGCATAAGTATTAACATGACACATAAACGATACAGCCCTGAGCAAGTCTACTCAGACTCCTACTGAAGTCTGCTCAATGGGGCTTACTAAGAAAGTGTTCTTAGGATTGCACTGTAAGTGGTACAGAAATTACATAACAGGATCTTACTTAACAATAAGCTATGCACAGTAGTATAGACCACAGTCTCAACCATTTATCCAAGTGAGTATGCGAACCCTTTTGCACAATGCAACCCATTACCTGTGCAGAAAAGCACTCTTGAGTTGTTCCGAGGATGTTATTTACTTCCATGTCATGAAAAGCATCTACTGCCCATTTCCACACACGAAACCTCTGCAAAAGCAGCAAGATATTTCTTTTTTCTCCAGGTTGTTGGCTGCCTTACTGTTCTCTTATCTCTATAGCATGATACCCGAAAAAGAGTTGTATCACCTCACAAGGACATGTCAACAGACCTGCAAGAGCTGAGGGTGGTTCCACCTCAGGCAAAATTCTCTTGGTGGGTTTTGTACAGATGTCCCACTCTTGAGAACAGAGACTGAGTGCCCCAGGAGCTGAGCTGGGGGGTCCCAAGTGTAACTTACTAGATGTGGTTTACTAATACTGAGTAAGTAAAATATGTTTTTTGGTATATGCAGGAGAGTTTAACGTTTTCTCCAGGGTTGAGCAGCAACAGCTTGTGTGATGGGTTGCAGGGAGGATTCCATTGCTTGCCACTGAAGGGGCAGAGAGGGGCTGTGGCACCCTTACTGGAGGTGACGGTGGACATCTTGCATCTGCGCCACCATGTAGGTATGCAGTTATGGGGTGGTTTTCAGGATGCTACATGGGTTCGGGTCATGATAGCATTGGCTGAAGCCGGGTTATCCATTTGGTAGTTGCACAGCTGCACGGCATGCGGTTCCATCACCTTCTACTGATGCCATCATGTCTCCTTCTCCCGTCAAGGGTGGGAGCTGGAATCCTCCCCCCAGCCAGCCCTAGGAGCTGTTGGTGTGCACCATAGTGATGCTTTGCTTGAACAGCAAAAGTTTTCTGTGTTGCTTCCTAGAGAGCTGTGGCTCACTGGAAGAGCCTCTGCTTTGCATGCAGAAGGTCCCAGGTGCAATCTCTGGCAATTCCAGTTAAAAGAATCAAGCAGGAGGTGATGTGAAAGCCCTCTGCCTAAGATTCTGGAGAGCCACTGCAAGCCTGAGGAGGTAGGGCTGTCAGCTCCTGATGGGGAAATACCTGGAGATTTTGGGGGTGGAGCCTGAGGAGGGCGGGGTTTGGGGAGGGGAGGGACTTCAATGGGGTACAATGCCATAGAGTCCATCTTCCAAACTGGCTGTGTTCTTCACCTGAACCCATCTTTATTGCTGGGGGATCAGTTGTAATTCCAGGAGATCTCCAGCCCCCACCTGGGAAGCTCTGAGTAGGCAGTACTGACCTTGATGGTCTGATTCAGTACAAGGCAGCTTCCTGTGTGTGTTCATGTGTGTGACCTCACCTCTGTGTCCGTCTCTTTGCTCCCCCCCCCGGACCTCTTGCTTTTTCTTTCTCAACTGGCCTGTGCAATTGATGACCCACCAAAGCAAACCTAGCCTGCCAGTCATGTACAACTTTTTAAAAAGTGACTGAATTGGGGGGTGGGGGGTGCATAATGAAAATAACCTGCCCAGTTATAGGGATGTGAACTCTAATTCCTATATATTTTGGGGTGGAGCCTGGGGAGAGACCCAAGTGAGGTATAATGCCATAGGAATCCGCCCTCCAAAGCAGCTATTTCCTTCAGGGGAGTTTAGGGCTGCCAATCCCCAGTTGGGGGCAGAGGAACCCCTGGTTTGGAGCCCCTTCCTCCATTTCAGGGCTGTCAGAAAGCAGGGGTGGAATGGCTGCTGGGCACTCCATTATACCCTATGGAGACCAGTTCCCATAGGGTATAATGGAGAATCAATCCATTGGTATCTGGGGCTCGGAGGGGCTGTTTTTTGAGGTAGAGGCACCAGATTTTCTGCATAGCTGTTGGTGAGTCACCTGGAACCCCCCCCCCCAAGTTTCAAAAAGATTGAACCAAGGGGTTTAATTCTATGAGCCCCAAAAGAATGTGCCCCCATCCTCCATTATTTCTAATGGAGGGAAAGCATTTAAAGAGAATGTAGTTCCTTTAAATGTGACAGCCCGAACCCCCTTCGGAGCCACATTCTTGCTCCTGGCTCCATCTCCAAAGTCTCCTGGCTCCACCCCCAAAGTACCCAGATATTTCCTGAGTTGGACCTGGCAACCCTAGGGGAGCTGCTCCCTGTCATCAGGAGAGTAGTTGTAATTCCAGGGGCTCACCAAGCCCCACCTGGAGTTTGGCACCCCTACCAGGCTCTTTTTGTTTTTTGTGTGGTTGGTTGTCGACTCCAATGGCAGTCCCTCCGGTTTTAGCTCTGTGCCTGCAAAAAACAAATGGGCTTTGTCAAGCACCTGACAGACTGTTGGGCAGAGTTGCCAACAGACTATTGTTCCAGTATGTACAGTGAAGCCAAAGGAAAGGGAGAAGCATATGCCCTTGGGCGTTGCTGCAGATGGAGCTGCCAATTTCCCACCAATTGCAAATGGTAAAACAAGATTAGCCATAGTGTGTACACAGTGCTGAAGACAGATTCAGGACTTGTGATCTTCAAACTAACAGTGAGTCAGATGCTTTGATCAGCCAAAACCCCCTCCAAACGCTGCGGCCTCACGGAGACAAGTGAGCTTATTGTGACATATGCATGTGTGAACCAGCCCCTAGTCAGCTTCTGATGCAGCAGATGGTTGCTGAGGGTAGCATATGTATTATTGTGGCATTCAGTGATGGTTTGCATGCGTAAATGAGTCATCGCAGAATGATCGCCCCAGAGAGGACTTGTGGGTCACCCACCGTCAATTCAAACACTGTACTTTTCAGCACTCACAGTTCACACAATTGGATATGCACCAACAACTGATCGAATGAGGGATGCGCATATGTGAGCCAGAGATGGGGAGGCTGAACAGTTAAGGCCAAACACAGCATATGTTTTGGAGACACATGTCAAAGAGTGAAAAAATTCTAGCCTGCTGAGGAATTGGAAATGGCTTGCCAATCCAGCGTAGTTTTTAAGCAGTACGACAATAGATAGTCATGCTCTGTCCTGAATGTCCTGAGCTAGATGGATCTCATCAGATTTCGGAAGCTAAGCAACATTGGCCCTGGTTAGTAGGGATGGGCACGAACCAGATGATGAACTAAAGTTTGTCACAAATTTGGCCGGTTTTATTATGGACAGCCTGACAAGGTCTCGAGAGAGCAAGAGGAAGGCTGCAGGCTTAACATGTATGGGAAATTATAGGTGTTTCTATACAAATGCTAGAAGTGTCCAAGGTAAAATGGGGGAGTTGGAGTGCTTGTTGTTTTTTTGGGGGGGAAATAGACATTTTGGGTATTTCATAAACTTGGTGGGATGAGGAAAATCAGTGGGATACGGTGATTCCCGGTTATATATTATATCGGAAGGATGGGGGGGGGAGGGTTGGAGGTGGGGTGGCTCTGTATGTCAGAGTGGGTATACAGTACAGTAAGATTGAGAGGGTAAGAGAATTGGATTCACTTCTGGAAATTCTATGGGTTGGAATACTGGGTTCAAAAGGAAACTTAACACTGGGGGTTTGTTATCGCCCACCAGATCAAAAGATAGAGGAGGATTATAAAATGATGAATGAATTAAAGATAGCAGCTAGACAAAAAAACTGTGTCATAATAGGTGATAACTACCCACACATTGGTTGGGTCAGTATGTGTTCTAGTCGGGAAAAAGAGATTGCATTTCTAGACTCTCAGTGACTGTGCTATGGAGCAGATGGTCACGGAACCTACCAGGGGAAAGGCGATTTTGGATTTGGTCCTAAGTAATGCCCAAGACCTGGTGAGAGATGTAAAAGTGATTGCACCACTTGGGAACAGTGACCATAATGTTATTGAGTTCAACATTGGGAACAGTGACCATAATGTTATTGAGTTCAACATTTGTATAAATAGGGAACTGGCCAAAAAGACTGTCATAACCACTTTTAACTTTAAAAGGGGTAACTTCTCTGATATGAGGGGACATTTGAGGAAGAAACTGAAAGGAAAAGTAGAAAGGGTCAAAACCATTGGGGGAGCTTGGAAACTATTGAAAACTACAATCCTAGAAGCTCAGAAAAAAATATATACCGCAGGTTAGGAAAGGCACAAACAGGTATAGAAAAAAGCCTGCATGGTTAACAAAGTAATGGAAGCTGTAAAAGGTAAAAAGGATTCCTTTTAGCATTCGAAAGCTAGTCTCAGTGAGGCTGATAAAAGGGAACACAGGCTGTGGCAAATAAAATGCAAGTCTGTGATCAGGCAGGCAAAAAGGGAATATGAGGAGCATACAGCAAAAAACGTCAAGACCGACAATAAAACTTTCTTCAAATACATTAGAAGCAGGAAACCAGCCAGGGAGGCAGTAAGGCCCTCGGATGACCAAGGGGTAAAAGGAGTACTGAAGGATGATAGGGAAATAGCTGAGAAGCTGAATGCATTCTTTGCCTCTGTCTTCACTGTGGAAGATGAGAAGTGCTTGCCCACTCCAGAACTGCTGAGTTCAGGAGGGGTGTTGAAAGACCTGAGTCAAATTGAGGTGATGAGAGAGGAGGTCCTATGACTGATAGACAACTTAAAAACTGATAAATCACCAGGCCCAGATGGCATCCATCCAAGAGTTCTGAAAGAACTCAGATGTGAACTTGCGGATCTCCTGGCAAAAATATGTAATCTTTCATTAAAATCTGCCTCCATTCCTGAAGACTGGAAGGTAGCTAATGTCACTCCCATCTTTAAAAAGGGTTCCAGAGGAGATCCAGGAAATTACAGGCTAGTCAGTCTGACGTTGATACCGGGTAAATTGGTGGAAACCATTATTAAGGAAAGAATTAGCAAGCACATTGATGAACAAAAACTATTGAGACAGACTCAGCATGGGTTCTGTCAGGGAAGATCTTGTCTCACTGACCTGTTAGTGTTCTTTGAGGGGGTGAACAAACATGTGGACAAAGGGGACCCAATAGATGTTGTTTACCTTGACTTCCAGAAAACTTTTGATAAAGTTCCTCATTAAAGGCTCCTAAGTAAGCTAAAAAAATAACGGGATAAAAGGACAAGTCCTTTTATAGTTCAGGGTGGTGAAAACCAGTGAGGATTGTGAGGCACTCCAAAGGGATCTGTCGAGGATGGGCAAGTGGGTGTCAATGTGGCAAATGGGGTTCAGTGTGGCCAAGTGCAAGGTGATGCACATTGGAGCCAAAAATCCTAACTATAAATACACATTGATGGGGTCTGAACTGGCAGAGACTGACCAAGAGAGAGATCTTGGAGTTGTAGTAGATAACTCACTGAAAATTTCGAGACACTGTGTGACTGCAATAAAGAAGGCCAGTGCTATGCTGGGGATTATTAGGAAGGGTATTGAAAACAGATCAGTCAACATCATAATGCCCCTGTATAAATCAATGGTGCGACCTCATTTGGAATACTGTGTGCAGTTCTGGTCACCACACTTTAAAAAGGATATTACAGCTTTGGAAAAAGTACAGAAAAGGGCAACTAGAATGATAAAAGGGTTGGAACACTTTCCCTATGAAGAAGCGCTTGGGGCTCTTTAGCTTGGAGAAACGATGGCTGAGGGGTGACATGATCGAGGTTTATAAGATTATGCATGGGATAGAGCAGGTTGAGAAAGAAGTACTTTTCTCCCTTTCTCACAATACAAGAACTCATGGGCACTCCATGAAATTGCTGAGCAGTTTGATTAGAACAGATAAAAGGAAGTACTTCTTCACCCAAAGAATGATTAACACATTAACATTTGACACAGTCGACCACCAGTTACTAGTCCACCGCCTCGCCAACGTGGGGATTCAGGGGCTTGCCCTACAATGGCTTGCTTCCTTTCTCCAAGGTCGGGGACAAAGGGTGGCACTAGGGGAACAGCAGTCCAGGAGACACCCGCTTGAGTGCCGTGTGCAGAATGCCGCAGCCATGCTGTTGATGGGTCTCCCTAGATGGGAGCACATCCAGCCTGTGCTGAGGACACTGCACTGGCTGCCAATAGCATACTGAATCCACTTCAAGTTGCTGGTTCTTACTTTTAAAGTCCTATATAGCTAGGGTCCGACATACCTACAGGACCGCCTTTCCCCGTATACACCCCAGAGAGCACTATGGTCTGGGTCTCAAAATCGGCTGACCCTCCATGGCCCGAGGGAGACCAAGCTAGCTATTATCAGGGCCGGAGCCTTTTCAGTGGCAGCCCCTACCTGGTGAAAGGAGCTCCTGGAGGAGATCAGGGCCCTGCAGGACCCCTTGCAGTTCTGCAGGGCCTGCAAGACGGAGCTCTTCCGCCAGGCATTTAACTAGGGGCCGCCACTACTGCAGGCCGCTATTGCAGGCTGTTACTGCAGAGCTCTGGTCTGTGGTTTTAACATCCAACTGATTATGAGCAGAAACATTGTGGAACATCTGGGCGGTGGAAATTTACTCTGACAATATACCATCTAGGTTAATTTTTAACTGCTGCCAGCACTTTGTATTTATATTGTTTTTATTTGTGTGGTTAAATATTTGTATAATTTTAATGTATTTATGTTTTCATGGAAGCCGCCCTGAGCCCGCTTTGCGGGGAGGGTGGGGTATAAATTTGATAATAAATAAATAAAAATAAACATGTAATTCACTGCTACAGGAGGTGGTGGCGGCTACAAGCATGGACAGCTTCAAGGGGGAATTAGATAAGCATATGGAGCAGAAGTCCATCGGTGGCTTTTAGCTACAAGGTATAGATAGGGACTCCGGGGTAAGTGATGCTCTGTATTCTTGGTGCTTGGGGGGGGGTCAATAGTGTGAGGGCCCCTAGTGTCCTGGCCCCACTGCTGGACCTTCTGATATCACCTGGTATTTTTGGCCACTGTGTGACAGAGTGTTGGACTGGATGGGCCATTGGCCTGATCCAACATTGGCTTCTCTTATGTTCTTATGGTTTATGGTTCGTGAAGCCATGTTCGCAAACTGAAGAACCACCATAAACATCCATGAATTTTGATGCAGTTTGTGATGGTTCATGAACAGCAGAAAGTGGCTTGGAGCCAATTAAACCACTGCTTTCTGCTCCCTGTGAGCAGAAAGCAGGCATTTAAACATTAAATTGAACCACAAACCAAACCACAAAAATCCAATTTGTACACATCCCTACTGGTTAGAACTTGGATGGGAGAGCACCAATGATGAAGAAGAAGACAGAGAAGGAAAAGGAGGAGGAGGAGAAGGAGATTGGATTTAACCCCCCCTTCACTACCCGAAGGAATCTCAGAGTGGTTTACAATCTCCTTTCCCTTCCCCTTCCCACAACAGACAGCCTGTGTGGTAGGTGGGGCTGAGAACGCTCTTTCGAGGACTGCTCTTGAGAGAACAGCTCTGAAAGAACTTGTGACTGATGCAAGTTCACACCAGCAGCTGCATGTGGAGGAGTGGGGAATCAAACCCGGTACTCCCAGATTAGAGTCCGTGCTCCTAACCACTACGCCAAACTGTCTCCAGGGTCCCTATGCAGAAGCGCGCAATGGCAAACCAAGTATGTTTATCTCTTGCCTGGAAAACCCTACAGAGTTGCCCTAAGGTGGCTGTGACTTGAAGGCACTTAACCACCCCCACCATCATGCTCACAGCTTCCTTTTCAAACAGCAGACATTTACTCCAGCACTACTCCAGCACTAAGTGACTCCTGTGCTGCTTATACACCAGCAGTCAGAATGCTTCTGAGTTTTTGCATTTAGCCTATTCGCATCACAGCAGGGAAGGAGCCCAACGACGGCTAGCTAATGTTTTCCCTTCCTCTTTAATGAGATAACAGTTTCTCCCCCCCACCTCTGAGTCCCAAGGTTCTTGCTCTCTCGTATTTCTCAGTCAAATTGAAGCCGGAACCACAAGACACTGCAGTTGCCTGCTGAAAAACATTCAATTTGTTTATCTATTTTGTAAATGTGTTTTTTGTCTAGAGGCCAATAAGTGAAGCAATTAACCAGTCCTTTCCTATATCTCCCCTCCCTCTTTTTCACACGACATGCATTTTTTTTCACATAGGAGGATGCCCCGTTCAGTGTATTGGCTCCGAATTGTCACTTCTATGAGGTTATTCTCTTCACACATCCTCTCTCCCCTGCCCCATGTTTATTCAATAAAGTTCTAAGCCTGGTAGTTCCTTCTCCATTAGAATGCGTCAGAGCTCAGGGATGTGTCAGAGCTCTGGGGATTTGTGTACTAATTTATAACAGACAACTCACTTATTTATATCGGTTTGCTCTCTGTGTCAAGTATTCCTCACATCCAGCACTACAAAGCCCATGATGCTGTGCAATTCAGAATCAGTAACAAATGGGCATCTGTAATAATGAGTTGGAAGAATTCTGTTATGGAACTGAAAATTCTAATCCGAACGACCAGAACTAACAATGGAGCAGATGCGGGAAAGGGGTCTATTCAAGCTGCTTCATATAACCTCTGTGCTACAGATGAGGGTGTGTAATTTTTAAGGCAACAGTTTAAAAAGTGCACAACATATTTCCAGATCAGGGGTGTGTTAAGTGCTTCTGACTTATGGCAGCCCTATGAATTAATGACCTCCAAAATGTCTTATCGTTAACAGCCTTGCTCAGGTCATGCAAACTGAACACCGTGGCTTCCTTGAGTCAATCCATCTCATGTTAGGTCTTCCAACTTTCCATGCTGCCTTCAGTTTCCCCTAGCACTACTGTCTTTTCCAGTGAGTCTCGTCTTCTTGTGATGTGGGTTCTTATTGAGAATCCAGGCAACCCCCACATAAAGGGGAAGCATCCGGCTGGCGTCGTGCCTGCTCAGTGAACAAGTGGTCTCCCCCCATTTCCCCCTTTTATTCAGGAGAAAATAAAATGTAATTTATCAGGGTGGCTGTGGGGGGAGTGTCCATCTGGACCTTCCCATGTTGCCACCAGAGAAAAACAGCCACCTACACTAGTAATTATATATATCAGTTCCTGGGGAACCGATCTCTGTAGTCTGTAGATGAGCTGTAATTCTGGGGGGTACCCAGGTCCCACCTCAAGGCTAGGCTTGCCCCCCCTGCCCCAGAGGCCCGTTCCCCACCACCGGCGGATCGGGCCCCGGGGGGAACCCCACCCCCAAAGCACGTGACGTGCACGTCAGCCAGAACTGACGCGACCACGCTGGGCACGCTGGGGGCGGGGCCACGGTCAGCCGAGGGAAAACTATGTTTTTCCCTTGGATGGTCGTGGCCCCGCCCCCAGCATGCCCGGTGTGGTTGCGTCACTTCCGGGTGATGTGGTTGCGGCGCGCGCGTGCTTCGTGCGTGCACGCGCACTCACAGAGCAGCACTGGAGTCCCCCGCTCCAGTGCCGATCCGACTTGGCAACCCTACTCAAGGCTGAGAGTTCTCCACTATTCCATTTTAGCCTCACAATCCTATGAAGCAGGTTAGACTGAGAATGTCTGACTGGCCCATAGCAAGCAAGCTCCCATGGCATAGTGCTGAACCCGAGTCTCTTGGGGGCAGGGCCTAGTTTGACACTCTAACCCACACACAACAGCTCTCACAAACCATGTTCAAATGCGGAGCTCCACATATGGGTTATACCCTCATTTGGTTTGTCCTTTTCTTACTGTTTGCTGCCTGAGCAGACACCAAACTGAACAACTTTGGTGGGTAAGTTTCATTTCCATGGTCTTGGGCCTGCACAGAAATCTCCCCCCAGGGTCATGGTTGTGTCAGGAGGCAGTGATCATGGAACATCTTGTCCATGATTGTGATACTTAGGCTGCTATCCTAAGAATACTTCCCAGAGAGTGCACTCCATCGAATAAAATGGCATTTACTTCCAAGTCAAGCTACTTAGGATTGCTCTCTTAAGGTGCTTTTACTTTAGTTGTCAGCATGGACTCTGTAGAAGGCATCTTTTTGTTATTTTTAAGGACAGAAAAGTGTTGAAAGCCATTTTTTTAAATGATGTGAGGGGTGGGATAAACCATAGCCCCCTGTGCCTGTGCAAGAGCGCCTGTGCAAGAATACCCACGTGTGAACCGCTCTAGACCCAAACAGTTTCACAGCACTTAACATTTGATTGATCAGATTCAGAACTGAGTTAGTGTGAGCCAGCTGACAGATATTTAGCCTCCGGCTCACACATTTTTGTCTTAGCTCAGGAAGGATGGCTCCAGAGCAAACCAATTTATGCAGTAGCCAAATCGCTGGCTCACAACTTTAATGCCAGTAGCTCACAAAGTAGAATTTTTGCTCACAAGACTCCACTGCTTAGAGAGAGCATTGCACCCAACCAGTAATCATAAAAGGTCCCCTCCCAAAACAATTTATTTCAAATAAACCATATCTATCTATCTATCTATCTATCTATCTATCTATCTATCTATCTATCTATCTATCTATCTATCTATCCATCCATCCATCCATCCATCCATCCATCCATCCATCCATCCATCCATCCATCATCTTCCCTCTATCCCTCTATCCAAAAAGGATTGTTGCATTTTGTGGTAGCAGGGAGAATGACCGTATTTTTGTGCATCTGCAGATGTGGAAATTCTTGGCTAGAGAGGTTCAAGCTGTTTGCACCTTAGCCAAACAGCCTCTCGAATGTTCGGCTCTCCTGATCATGGTGTGACAATGTGAGCCTAATAAGCAGAGACCAAAACATTCCTACTTTACACGTTTGTTTGGTTCTCTCTCATGGATTCACTGATTCTCTTTTGGACTGGTTGTTACAGAAGAGGTGTAGGCACCTAACACTGCAATTCCTTTTTTTAAAAAATGAATATTTCTGATAACTTGTCAGGAAAATTTCTGAATGTGTGGTATATCCTTCAGGGAGAGTTTTGTGCCCTATTTCTTTCCTTTTCTGTGATTTCAGCAGATTTTTTTTTCCAGATTGGAAACTTTTCTGCTGATATTTGGTGCCTTTTTCAAAGATGTCAAGTTCTGTTTGAAGAGCCTTGGCTATGATAATATTGTAATGTTCTTTTAAAAAAAAAAGACACAGAAAACTGGCATATATTTTAATGCAAAATTGTGCTCCAGAGTATTCCTCTAGCATTGCTGAAGAAAGATGCTCTGGATATTTCTTGACAGGGGTAGTGTTCAACAAGGTACTTCCTTAAGAAAGACAAGCATTAGTTGATGTTGTTGTATAGTCCTACAGAATGTGTACACAAAAGATTTACTCCTGGGACTTGTGCATCAACAACAGAATGCATATGAAATGTCTATTAATGTTGCGCTTTGTCATGACCACAAGGATATATGGGTGAGGACAACATGAACTCCAAGTGTCCCTGTTTTCTGGCTTCTGTTCTTGCTAAACTGCTGTCCGTATCATATCCTTGTTTGAAGGATGCTTTAAAAAAAATATTATTGCTGTAAACACAAATGCATTCACTTCTGTTCCCCGCCCCATCCCATAACTGCCTTTCCAAGAAGTGGCTATTGCTGCACTTGTTTACGAATTGCAGTGATCCTAGAATAATCAGATTAAACTTTCAAATTTTCAAAGGGAAAAACCTCCTTGAAGCCCTTATGAACAAAATTGGGGACATAAATCTAAATAAACGTTATGGATAATTTACTGACATGCCTCCTTCATCCATTTAGGGCAGGGCAAGCTGCTCGTATTCTTGAGTACATGAAACTGCCTCATAGTGTGTCAGACCATTGGTCTGTCAACGTCACTCACTACTGTGGACTCAGACTGGTTGTGGCTCTGCTTTCCAGGGTCTCAGGGAAAGAGACTTATTTCCCAGCAACTGATACCTGAGATCTTTTAACTGGAGATGCGAAAAATAAATAAATACTCCTATATTATCACCCACTCCTCTTGCTCTTCTGATCTCCCCCCCCCGGAACCAGAAATCCCTATATTTCCCTTTCCCTCCTGAGTCATGCTGTAATGCTGCAGCATGGCACACCAGAGAAAAGGGGAGGACCCTTTTAAGGTGCTAAAAGGGGTGGGAATTGTGCAGAACTGAGCCGCCCCACCCCATTTTGAAGGTAGAGCTTAGCTCTGCACCCCCCCCCCCTGCATGAGGTGGCTATGGGTGGAATGTCCAGACAGATGTGTCATATAATGTACCCAAATGGAGGAAAACAAGGAAATATTAAAATTTGTATTTTTAAGCTGCTTTATATTGAATCGGACCATCAGTTCATCAACATCAGTACCATCTACTCAGAACACAGGCTGCTCTCCAGGGACTCATGCAGAGGTCTTTCACATCACCTACTGCCTAGTCCTTAGAGATAAATCAAGATGGGTTAGTCTGTTCTCCAAGTGGCAAGTTCACCTTGAAGAGACTTTGAAGGGACTGCAGTCTCTTTAAATACCCTTTAACTTTGGCTATCCTGTGGTCCTGAAAAATCCCAAATATTTTCGGGATTTTGTTGGCTCACGCCTTTTTGAATAGCCAGAAAAACACCCAGATCTATATCTGGCTGAAAGAATATTGTCAGCTATTAACTAAATAAATAATGATTGGTGGTCGTGATGATGATGATGATTCTTTGGCTCAGTTATAGCAGAATGCACACCCCCTAGAATAAATTGCAGGGCATGGTTCTATTGTTTGTGTGTTTGCTGCTGGTAGCACCCCAGGCCTTTTCCTCAGACTGCAAGTGGATTTTTCACATTGGATAGGAAGACCATGAGAGTATTGCGGAGATGAAAATAACAGGTGAGAGGCACGTTGGGAGGGGATCATATACACATTTGTGGTATGTCATTTCTGATCATTTTATTACTCAGTGATAGGAGGTCTTCATGCAGAACATGAAGAACAAAGCATCCCCCAGTTGCTGCCCCCACCTCCAGCAACTGGTTCACACAGTCAGACTTCTCTGTAGGGTTGCCAGTCTCCAGGTAAGTCCTGGAGACCTCCCAGAATTACAACTGATCTCCAGATGACAGCTGTCTATCTAGGGTTGCCAACTTCCAGGCGGTGGCTGGCGATCTCCTGGAAATACAACTGCTCTTCAGACGACAGAGATCAGTTCTCCTGGAGAAAATGGCTGCCTTGGAGAGTGGACTGTATGGCATTATACCCCACTGAGGTCCCTCCCCTCACTCTACCCTCTAACTTCCAGGACCTTCCCAACTCAGAGTTGCCAGCCTTACTGAACATGGCAGTGTTCCCTCAAAGATGAGTTGGTGTGAGCTAGCTCACAGTTTTTTAGCCTCCGGCTCACACATTTTTGTCTCAGCTCAGGAAGGATGGCTCCAGAGCAAACTAATCTATGCAGTAGCCCAATCGCTCGCTCACAAGTTTAATGCCAGTAGCTCACAAAGTAGAATTTTTGCTCACAAGACTCCACAGCTTCGAGGGAGCGTTGGAACGTAGTGGTCCCATGTAGTTGTTGCAGTCTGTCATGCTCTGGGCTGGGATATACCTGGAGATTTGGGGGGAGGAGCCTTGGGAGGGCAGGGTTTGGGGGAGGGGCTCAGTAGGGTATAATGCCATAGAACCCGCTGTCCAAAGCAGTCATTTTCTCCAGGGGAGCTGTTACCTGGAAATCAGTTCTAATTCCAGGAGATCTCCAGGCCCCATCTGGAGATTGGCAACCCTAGGCAATATAAACCATAGTGTGGCATTGGATATATTAAAATGTGTCTTCCCTGAGGCTATGGTCACACACACTAAATAATCCACTTTCAATGCACTTTCAATGCACTTTCCAGCCAGATTTCACCAGTTCACACAATAACATCCAGTTGGAAAGCTCACTGAAAGTGGATTGAAAGGTTCCCTTGCTTGAGGTTCCCTTGCTCGAAAGCCAGTCGAATCTGACTCTAGGATTGCGGTGCTCATCTCCGTTTCAAAGCCGAAGAGCCAGCGCTGTCCGAAGACGTTTTCGTGGTCATGTGGCCGGCATGACTAAACGCCAAGGCGCACGGAACGCTGTTACCTTCCCACTGAAGTGGTACCTGTTTATCTACTTGCAATTTCTTGCTTTCGAACTGCTAGGTTGGCAGGAGCTGGAACTAGAGACGGGAGCTCACTCCATCATGCGGCACACTCGGGTCTCGAACTGCTGAACTACCGACCTTCCACAGCCTGCAGTTCAGCGTCTTAACCACTTGAGCCACCGCAGCCTGAATGTACCGGCTCTCAAATTACTTGCATGCCCTGAGTTCTAGAATCACGAGGGAAGGGAGAATACAAAACCAAGTGTGATCCCACAGCAAGACCCTTAAAGGGGTTTGCCAGCCCTTTAAGTTGTACCATCCACTCCCCCATCCTTTTTATCTAGGACTGCCAACTTTGGGTTGGGAAATTCCTGGACATTTGGGGGCAGAGCCTGGGGATGGCAGGGTCTGGGGAAGGGAGTGACCTCAGCAGAGTCTAATGCCATCGAATTCACCTTCAAAAGCAGCCATTTTCTCCAGGGCAACTGATCTCTGCTGTCTGGAGAGCAGCTGTAATCCTGGAAGCTCTCCTGGCCCCACCTGGAGGTTGGGAACCCTATATTTACTGGTGGACAGAGCCAGAAAAGCAGACTGACAGTAAACATAATTCACTAGGAAGTTCTCCTGCACGAACTGGAGGAGGACTGTGCCCAAAGTGTTTCGGGATGTGCTGCTTATCATAATTCCTGACTTCAAGCCAAGAGGCACACATTTATATACAGTTGCTAAGCCATTTTAATGAGGGAGACTTTGGGAATTGATATAAATAAATCTCTGAATTTGAAAATGGATTCTGTCACTAGGAATTATTCTCTGCCATGCAAAACATTGCAATGCAGAGAAAGAGGGAAAGGATCAGTTGGCTAAAGGCCTGAATTATATAACCTTTTTTGGGGGGTATTTCTTTGAACTTCAAACTAGAACGAAAGTAGTTTTTGACAACATAAGCAGAGATGGAAAGCTGTATTCAGGGGGGGGGAATGGGGTTATCTATCTGCAGTAGAGTCTTAAACAAGGTCAGTGGCCACTGCTTTTCTCAAGGGAACCTTAGGAATTTTATTTTGCGCAGGAGGGGTAGGGTTGCCAAACCCCCCCGGTTTGCCAGGGGTCCCCCATTTAGGGGGGGGTTCTACCCGCCGCCGGCCAGATGGCCGGCGGGGGAAGCCCCACCCCCACCCCCAACACCCACAGCCACCCATCTCTCTCCCTTTAAGTGTGTGCAACCCGTGTTTCATCCCAAGTGCGAACTCTGCAAGCTTGCAGGGAAATGCCAGCTTCGTTCTTAAAAGGGAAACGCAGCTGCTCTTAAAGGGGAAACGCCGGCTGCCGGCTCCTTTAAGTGCAGGGAACTGCCGTTTCTGGAGATCCGGCGCACGGGCGGGTGGGGGGGGCGGCAGACGTCCCCAACGTGACGTCATCACGTTGGGGATGCCCCACCCCCTCCGGGAACGCTCCCGAAGTCCCCCGCTGGGGGTGGAAGATGGACTTGGCAACCCTAAGGAGGGGGGGGGAGGCACAGTTGTTGGTGGTTAAATATCTCTAGCACAGAATTTTCAGCTTCTTCACTAGGATCATTTAGGGGAAGCCAAGAAAATGAAGTAGATTTAAAATAATATAAGTAGTGTGTGTGTGTTAAGTGCAATCAAATCACTTCTAATTCATGGCAACCCTACAAATTAATGGCCTCCAAGAATGTCCTATCAGTAACAGCCTTGCTCAGGTCTTGCAAATTGAGGGCTCTGGCTTCCTTGATTGAGTCCATCCACCTCACGTTGGGTCTTCCTCTTTTCCTGCTGCCATCTACTGTTTCTAGCATAGTAATGGGGAATGCTGTGGCATGAATTGTCTTGATCCTGGTCACCAGCGACACATTCGTACACTTATGAATCTTCTCTAGCTCCTTCATGGCTGCCCTTCCAAGTCTCAATCTCCTTCTGATTTCTTGGTTGTAGTCTTCCTTTTGGTTCATGATGGAGCCAAGGTATAGAAAATCTTAAACAATTTCAATTTATTAATTGTGAGCCTTAAATTTGTGTAATTCCTGCGAGCCAGTTTGGTCTAGTTGTTAAGAGCAGTGGCCTCTAATCTGGAGAATCGGGTTTGATTCCCCACTCCCCCCCCCCTAACGCCAGCTGGGTGAAGTTGGGTCAGTCACAGCTCCCTCAGAGCTCTCTCAGCCCCACCTACCTCACAGGATGTCTGTTGTGGGGAGAGGAAGGGAAGGAGATTGTAAGCCACTCTGAGACTCCTTTGGGTAGAGAAAAGCGGGGTATAAAAAACAACTTTTCTTCTTCTTCATTACTTTTGTCTTCTTAACATTCAGTTGTAATCCTGCTTTGGCACTTTCTGCTTTAACCTTCATCAGGTAAGGTTGCCAGGTCTGGTTTGGGAAATTCCTTGGGACTTTGGGGGTGGATCCAGGAGAGGGTTTGGGGGAGGGGCTTCAGTATGGTACAATAGCATTGAGTCCACCCTTCAAAGCAGCCATTTTCTCCAGAGATCAGTTGTAAAAGCAGGAAATCTCCAGGCCCCACCTGAAGGCTGGCAACCCTATCGTCAGGAGTAATTTTGTTGACTTTAAGCGGTAGCTCAAGTGGTTAAGACGCTGAACTGCAGGCTGTGGAAGGTCAGTAGTTCAGCAGTTCAAGACCCGGGTGCCGCATGATGGAGTGAGCTCCCATCTCTAGTTCCAGCTCCTGCCAACCTAGCAGTTTGAAAGCAAGAAATTGCAAGTAGATAAATAGGTACCACTTCGGTGGGAAGGTAACAGCGTTCCGTGCGCCTTGGTGTTTAGTCACGCCGGCCACATGACCACGGAAACGTCTTCGGACAGCGTTGGCTCTTCGGCTTTGAAACGGAGATGAGCACCGCAACCCTAGAGTCGGATTCGACTGGCTTTCAAGCAAGGGAACCTTTACCTTTACCTTTAAGCCATGACATCTAGCATCGTGGTGCCAGAGCACACACAAAGATAAGCGTGGCCCAGCCATGATGAGAGACCACCAAGGAAGGCTTTGCAGAGGAAGGCAATGTCAAGCCACCTCTGCTTCTCACATGCCTCAAAAGCCCCTTGCTGGAGTTGCCATAAGTTAATTGCGACTTGATGACACACATGTACTTATGTGGACATTTCCCCCCCTGCAATGTAGAGAGACTGTAAAAAGATATACATAATTTTAGCACAGTCATTGCATGAATATATTATATATTATAATGTACATAGTGCCCTTGTGTCAGTCACAAGGCCCCACCGTCACTCCAGTTTACGGAACACTTTTAAAGCTTTAACAAAGCATTGGACTTCTTAAAGAGAAATAAAACGTCAAATAAATGTTTGATCAGATAAACCTAAACAGACTGCTCCCTCTTCCAAATAACCCAAAACAAATTTGAAGAAGGGGCAATAAAAATAAGTAATTAACATTTGGTTTTATTTGAGAGCTGCCCATTTGTTGTTTAAGGAGTGAAGGCAGGGGAAGAGAGGCCGAGATCACTCCATTA
Organism: Gekko japonicus; assembly: GCF_001447785.1. Classification (NCBI taxonomy): domain Eukaryota; kingdom Metazoa; phylum Chordata; class Lepidosauria; order Squamata; family Gekkonidae; genus Gekko; species Gekko japonicus. Next base: position 189,589 of record NW_015164684.1, read on the forward strand.
GCAGAAAAATCTGTACCCGATTCCCTTTACATGGGCATCTGTGCATAGTAGGGTTGCCAACAGAGAGCCAGTTTGGTGTAGTGGTTAACTGTGCGGACTCTAATCTGGGAGCACCGGGTTTGATTCCCCACTTGCACCTAGCTGGATGACATTGGGCAAGCCATAGTTCTGATAAGAGCTGTTCTTGAAAAAAGGGCAGTTTCTGTCAAAGCTCTCTCAGCCCCACCGACCTCACAGGGTGTCTGTTGTGGGGAGGGGAAGGGAAAGGAGTTTGTAAGCCGCTTTGAGACAACTTTGGGTAGTGAAGGGCGGGGTATAAATCCAATCTCTTCTTCTTCTTCAATAACCAGTTGGGGACAGGGGATCCCCCGGTTTGGAGCTCCTCCCCTCACTTCAGGGCTATCAGAAAGCGGGGGAGGGGGGGATAGCTGCTGGGTGTTCCATTATACCCTATGGAGACCTGTCCCCATAGGGTAAAATGGAGAATTAATCTGTGGGTATCTGGGGCTCGAGGGGGGCTTTTTTTTTTAGTTAGAGGTACCAAATTTTCAGCATAGCTGCTGGCGCCTCTCCTCAAACCCCTCCCCAAGTTTCGAAAAGATTAGACCAGGGGGTCCAATTCTATGCACCCCTAAAAAAGGTGCCCCTATTCTCCATTATTTCCAATGGAAGGAAATCATTTAGAAGGAATGTGACAGCAGCTCACCTGGAACTCGCTTTGGAGTTCCCTCTCCTAGAGCCTCCTGGTAGGTCCCCCTCCCACTTGTTGACCTCACCTGGCAACCCTCGTGCATAGCTATGATCTAATTCAGAAAGCCAGTATTATGAAATTGGAATATTACAGAGATGGGGCTCAGTGGGAGAGCTTTTGCTTGGCACGCACAATTTATTTATTTATTATGTATTTATTAGTTTGATTTTTTACCCCGCCCTCCCCGTTGAGTCAGGCTCAGAGCAACTTACATAAAAGGAAGTAATTCTTCACCCAAAGAGTGATTAACACTTGAAATTTACTGCCACAGGAAGTGGTGGCGGCTACAAGCATGGACGGCTTCAAAAGGGAATTAGATAAGCATATGGAGCAGAGGTCCATCAGTGGCTATTAGCCACAAGGTATAGCTAGGGACTCTGGGTCAAGTGATGCTCTGTCTTCTTGGTGCTTGGGGGGGGTCAACAGTGGGAGGGCTTCTAATGTCCTGGCCCCACTGGTGGACCTCCTGATGGCACCTGGTATTTCTGGCCACTGTGTGATACAGAGTGTTGGACTGGATGGGCCTTTGGCCTGATCCAACATTGGCGTCTCTTATGTTCTTATGTTCTTAAAAACAATAGATAAGACAACAATATAAATATCCACATAAAATACACAAAAATTATTAAAACCATTAACGTAACGCAACAAGGTTCCATGTTCAGTCTCCACCATCTCCCGTTAAAAAGATCAGGCGGTGGGTGATGTGAAAAATCTCCACTCGAGGCCCTGGAGAGCTGCTGCCAGTCAGAGCCGACAATACAGACCCAGATGGACTCACGGTCTGACTCAACCTAATGCAGCTTCATGTGCCCGAGCGAAAGAAGGCTGTACTTCGGTTGGTGCATTTATGTGGTTTCAAAGTACAAGCGTTTCATTATCGTTTTATCATCATTTCAGAGAATTAAATGTGGGAGGTGAGGGAGTGTCCAAGGCATGGGTCGTTGAAAGATAATATATCTTTTGTGCTAGGGGAGAAACGCAGAGATTCTTCACTTGACCATTAAGCCACAGATATCCAAGCTGGTGCTAACTTCCGGCAGAACCAGGCAGTTGTCCGAGGCCAGGGCTTTTTCGGTGGCGGCTCCTACCTGGTGGAACGAGCTCCCGGTGGAGATCTGGGCCCTGCGGGACCTTGTACAGTTCCGCAGGGCCTGTAAGACGGAGCTCTTCCACCAGGCGTACGAGTAGGAGCCGCCACTACCACCATCATTTTTGTTCCATCTTGCCTGGCCCTGGAAAAGGGAACATCTGTGTCTCCCTGGAGCAGATGACACTGAGGAACAGAGTACGAGTAATACTAGCAATAGAGCAGTGAATCACGCCATCTGTGAGATAACATCTAGAGCACTTTATTAATATTTGGTAGTAATGTTATTTGTATAGTGATGGTTTTAAACTGGTTTTAAATATGTTTTATATTGGCGTATGCCCTTGTAAGCTGCCCTGAGCCCGCACAGCGGTGAGGGCGGGGTATAAATTGAATAAAATAAATAAATAATGGTTCCGCCTGGAGGCAAGTGCCGGCAGAGAAGGGAAAGTACCCTTCAAACCAATGTGTTCCTTTCTCCAGCCAAGTCTGGCTCTCTCCTATTGATGGCTGCAGAAGCACACAGAAGAAGCCTTGCTGGATCAGACCAGGTGTCCTTCTAGTGTAATATTATGTTTACAGTAATGTCTGACTAGATACCTCGGGGAGGTTTATAAGCAGGGCATGAAGGCAACAGCCCTTCCCTGCTCCTGCTGCCGCCGCCACCCACAATATCTGGTGTACCTGGTTTGCAGAGTTACACTGCCTCCAGACAAGGGAAATTTCATTTAGCTATCATTGCAAGTGATGGGTGAATTCCCTGTGGCACAAATCGTAATTGGGTCATCAATTATGAGCAGCATCTGTGAGCGCTAAAAAAAGGTAGCTTTTATCAAGGATTCTAAATCCGCTCACAGTTTTGTGTGCATGCTTGTGTATGTTCCTGCATACACACCTTTGCACTGCAACTTATAGCGGGTGGAATTACTGTGTTGGTGCAGTGGAAGCTAACACATTGCCTAGGCAACGGTGCACTGCTCCCTTGCCCTCTGAGTACATTGAGCATCACCACAATCCCTTTCCCCGTGGTTCATGTTTACCACCATGGATCCTCTTGTGGAGGTGACAGCATCTCCATTGGCATTTGCCATTACATTCATAAAAACAGCGGTTACCCCAGTTATGCTGATATCCCATAAGGTGCTGAAGTGTTCAGCTTCTGAATATGTGTTCCTAACTACTAGAGGCTTCAGCTAACTAATCTGAGTGGATTCTGACCACGTGGACATAAAAGCGGTACATAAGGTCAAAATATTTTCCCCCAGTTCTGAATGGAGGATTGCAAAAGGGATGGACTGATGATATAATCCAGTTCTAAACCTGTGTCTGAGTGTCATAACATGTTGGGTGAGGGCCAATAAAATTAAGCTCTGTCCTGGTAAGACTGAGGTACTTCTTAGGCTTGCCAAGTCCCCCCGGGGGGCGGAGAAACCCCCGCCCCAGAGGCCCGTTCCCCACCACCGGCGGATCGGGCCCCGGGGGGAACTCCACCCCGACGTGCACGTCGTCCGGAAGTGATGCGGGCACGCTGGGGGCGGGGCCACGGTCATCCGAGGGAAAACGCTATGGTTTCCCCTCGGATGGTCGTGGCCCCGCCCCCAGCATGCCCGGCATGCCTGCGTCACTTCTGGGCAACGTGGATGCAGCGCGTGCACGCTCCAGCCACCAGCCGGGAGTCCCCTGCTGAGACTGAATTCACATTTGGCAACCCTAGTACTTCTGGCTGGGGCTTGTGCTAATTGAGGAATTGAGAGACTGCCTACTCTAGGTAGGGTTGTGTTCCCTCTAGAAGGATCAGATTTTGGCAGGGGGTATTGTTGGATTCAGATCAACAGTTGGATGCTTCAGTTTCACCTGTAGCATGGTGCCTTCCACAGCTGCAGTTATTATGGTTGCCTGGTGCATGCTTGGAAACCCTGGGAGTCTTCAAGGGCAGGGTCTGGGGCAAAAGTGGTTGCCAGGAATGTCTTTTTCTTTACTCCATTTTCTCCCAGTACTCATTTGAGCAGCGACGGGGGCAGGGAGCAGGAGGCAGAGGGGGATGATCTCCCACCATAGCGGATAAATTGGATACCATAGCTGCGGTCCTTCCTTTAGAAATGTGATCTAATTACAGTGATCCATGCATTTGATGGATGCAAGCTAGACTAGTATAACATTTTGTACTTGCGGCTCCCCCGAAGACAGTTCAGAAGTTTCAACTAGTCCAGAAGGTACCAGGAATGGACTATATGCAACATGTGTTAAAGGTCTTCACTGCTTGCCTGTTTGCACCTGGTGGAGGGAGAGAATCCCTTGCCCTCAAGTCCTGTTTTCCGCCACCCCTTGGACAGGTGGTAGGAGATTATTTTTTTTAATGCAGTCTTGTGTATTTACAGGAGATTCTTACTGGAAGTGATAAAGGATAGCTCTAGGAATCACCAGAAACTCTGTGGTTTTATCATAGAGTTTCTGGTGATTCCTAGAGCTACCCTTTGTCACTTCCAGTAAGAATTGCAGATAAATACATGAGGCTGCATTAAAACAAACAAACTCCTACAATGCTGAACCCCCTAATATTACCACTGGTGGCCAGGAACTGGAAACCCTAGTCAGAGCTCACTTTGTCACAGAATAGAGGGTACATCCCTATGAGCTATATATGCTGTAAAGACTGTGATTCTGATCTAAAAGGCATAACAATCATTGAATTTTAAAGAAATCATCAGAAACTGTTCGCCTAAGTGGTTATGCACCAGATGTTACAGAATAATTGATAACTGCATTAGAATTCGGGAAATCTATCTCCAGTAACTAATTTGGCCAGGATCCAAAAAGCCCCAGAGTGCTACTGCACTCATACAAGGCTGTTGCTTTTAGCTAGAACTTGTTGTTCTGTCTGCCAGCTAGGGAGCAGATAATGCACATTGCATGGCATCACTGCAGTCAGGATCTTTGGAAATTCCTAGCATGTTGTGATGTCACTTCCAAAACTCAAAGTGGCTTCCCAGCTGTCTCTCCCCCCACTGTGCTCATGGGGTTTGCTAGCCAGAATAGCAATCCTATTTACCAGTAGGCATGTGGTGGAAACTGGGCCCCCGGCAGTACCAGCAGTCCCACGCTCTAGCCCACCTTAGCCATCTTGACTTGCCGCTGTCAACTTCCCCTGTCCCTGCTCATCCCAGCCTGGCCCTTAGCCTCAGCCTCTCACCATCCTGGCTACAGTCCCAGAGCCAGTTAATATTCCTTCCTTCCCTGGTTCCATATGAGCTTTTCAAGATTGTGTAGCTGGCCACTCACGTCCAGTGGGGCTTCACAAACTCTCACATGTCACAACATTTTGAGCAGTACTGGGCATGTATGGTTTCCTGCCCTGTCTTTAAAGACTCTGAGGGAAACCGGAGAGAAGGAAGCATGCCTGCTTTGGGCACCTGAGTGTGTGATTGGTAGGCAGCAAGCATTGTGGTTAGGGTTGCCAGGTCCTTCGGAGCAGCTGGCAGAGGATGGGGGTACACTTACCAGGAGTGAGGAGGAACACTGGAAATTAACACAATGCGTCTACATGACCCAGAAGTGACATAGTCATGTGGGGGGCTGACACTCTGGTTTTTGGGCAAAACTCTATGGTAGAATTAGCTTCTACCATAGAGTTTTGCCCAAAAAACCAGAGCATCGCCTCCAAGTGTCCCTGACATGCCTATGTCACTTCTGGGTCACGTAGGCACGTTGGATTAGTTTCCAGCATTCCTCCCTTTGGGGAGGGGTAATTCCCCCCCCCCGGCCAGGTGGCAAGTGGTGGAGAGATGGGCTGAAAGCAGGAGACCCCCAGTGGGGGGGTCTGGCATCCCGCATTGTGGTGGTTTGCAGAATGGGGACAGGAGTGAGCTGAAGCAGGGATGTGGTTGCATTTGCTGACCTAAGACCATTGCCTGGTTGTGCTTCACTCCAGGGGCAGTGGCGGCAGCAGCCACACATTGAAGGCATTGAGTAGTTGCACAGTGAAGAAGCTCATTCCTCGGCATATGTTCAGTAGTAATTCTGATATCACGGCTTCCTTATAAACCTGTTTCATTACAGAGCTCTTTGACCTGGCTGTAATCTTTGTTGTCAAGCAAGCCCAGTACAGAAAGCTGTACTGTGCTTTCAGCCAACGGTAGTGGTGTATTTGGGCTAGCAGAGGGCCAATCAGTGCTCGTCTATGTCAGTTAAGTCACAACCTGTCTCATCATCTCAGCAGTAGCTCCTCCTATTGTCTTCCACTACTGCAGTGTAGAAGGTATGTGTGAGGTCCATCTAAACTGACCTTTTCCTCCTCTTCCCGCAGGTATTTAGCCTGGGGCAGGGTACTTACTAGTTTATATAACAATAAAATAATGTTCCTATCATTTAAAAACTAATTCTTCATTAATACTTGTGCTATCACTGTTGCCTGAATGATGCCCTTGTCTTTTCATTCATTTATTTGGGCATTTTTAGATTGCTTTTCTCCCTGAAGGTACCCAAAGAGGCCTAAAACATGAATGCATCAAAAAATTTTAAAAACATATAAACAAAGAAGACAGAATCAATCCGGGCTGGTCAGTTCCACCAAGCTGATGACTAGAGGCGCAAGGCGCAGGCTAAGCTACAAAGGCCTGGGGCCTTCAGGCTCTTGCCCTTGGGTTTCTGGTTGAGGCTTGTGCTTCTGACCCACCGGGCCAGGCTAAATACCTGCAGGAAGAGGAGGAGTCAGTTTCGATGTGTCCCAGCCAGTGTTCCCTCTAAACTGAGTTAATGTGAGCTAGCTCACAGTTTTTTAGCCTCTGGCTCACACATTTTTTTCTTAGCTCAGGAAGGATGGCTCCAGAGCAAACTAATTTATGTAGCAGCCAAATCGCTCGTTCACAACTTTAATGCCAGTCGCTCACAAGGTAGAATTTTTGCTCACAAGACTCCACAACTTAGAGGGAGCATTGGTCCCAGCTGCCACTAGCTTGCTCATATGTGAGAAATGAGAACTGGTTGCTCATATGTAGTGCCCCTCCCGATATTTTGTCAGACTCCTGGTCAAGAGACTCCCAACAACACTCTTTTTGGCAGTGATTTGTTTATTGAGATATCAACATGATCCAGGTTAAAAGAGTACTGTGTCAGAACCGAGGTCCAGGCAGGAAAATCCAAAGATATACACAGTTCAAACGAAGTCCCCTCTAACCTAACCAATCACATATCTCAGCTAGCCTGCCTAGCTCTTGCGTTCACTACCCCCGTCCTGGGGAATATACGATCCTGTTATCTACAATAGCAAGCTGGCACAGCTTCACTCTCAAGGACGTTCCCCTAGGAGGAAGGTATCTTAAGGAAGAGTTACAATGCCTAGGATAGTGTGATTCACACACACACACAGCCATTCACCCCGTCTCAGGAATTTCCCTCCCCTTCTGTAACTATGGCAAACTAAGCAGAGTTTGACATATGTAAGAAATGGCAATACTGTGAACACGTCCCTGTTAAAACAGTGTTATGTCACCTATAGAGCTGTTTTAAAAACACTCCATTACCAGGAACTTGTCCACAGCATTATAGGAGGCATTACTGAGTATCCTTGTCTCTGAGGTGATGAAGCTTCCAATATGTTGTAGACAGTGAAGACTGTGTACGTAGTTGGTCATTTCAGCACCTTCTGATCCTACAAAAGCATCCTTGGATGTTTAATCTTCTTGGGCTAAGTGCTGGAATATCCACCCACTATGAAAGCTGTGGATTTCTGCCTGCCTAGATATCAGTCCTGTGTTTGTCATACCAAGCCATATGAAAGCACTTGTTCCTTTAGCTCCGGTTGCAAGCAGAGAGGGGGAATGTATCATTTAATCAAACCACATTTATTAGTACTTTGATTAGGCAGACAGAGATTGCTAAGTAAAGTTTATCGTTCCACCCAACACATCAATCGACGCGGCATGTTCTGTGAACGACCATACAACCAAGCAGCATTTCAACATACTTATTAGAGTAATTATTCTGAGCAATTTTAAAAATGACGGACAATGTTGAGCCCCCTATCGTCAGTCTCCAGGTTCTTTTTCCCCCTCTGGTACGCAAATAGTATGTCAGGTAAAACTGGCAACATTCTGCATTATAAGCATTGAAGAGTCTTTGCAACAGATATAAATTCTGAGCACCCAAATACAGACCAAACCAGACAGATATTACCTCCCTCCCCAAATTGTGCAACCAACATTAAGAGCATCTGTAAGTAAACTTTATTGTGGTAGACTACCGGAACGCAATAATTGCGACAATCATATATGCTGCAAACAGGAGCCGCAACACAAATACATCATCTTATCTTTTGTAAGGGTTTCCAGGCCCCCCCAGCCACCAACGGTGGACGAGGGGGTAGGGTTGCCAGCTCCAGGTTGGGAAATCCCTGGAGATTTGGGGGTGGAGCCTGGGGTGGACAGGGACCTCAGTGGGGTATAAGGCCTTAGGGACCATCCTCCAAAGCATCCATGTTCTCCAGGGGAACTGATCTTTGCAGCCTGGAGATGAGCTGTAATTTGAGGAGATCCCCAGGCCCCACCTAGAGGCTATAACAAAAACAAAATACACAGTGGAGAGAATGTATTGCTCAAGGTCAAATACCACTGAAAGTGTTACTTAAAAATAATAAATGAGAAAATCATTCATAGAGATTAAACTATAAATCTTCTAGTATGATCCACATGTACTTATTGCTATTTAAACACAAAGGCTATGAGACAAATACACAGGTGTAAAGAAGCCTTCCTAAAGCAAGACCAGTAAATGGGCTGTATGCAGTCCTTGAAAACACTGTAATCTTTTTTGCTGTTTCAAACTTTCTTAGTTTCAAACTTTCAGGTCTTCAGGGAGGCTGAGAAACGAGGCTGACGTCTCCTGTCGGCCGAGAGAGTTTTGATTCTACTTCTTCAGAGCCAATATATTCTTATGTGGTTCCAGGTTTGATTCCCCATGCCTTCACATGCAGCTGCTGGTGTGACCTTGGGTCAGTCACAAGTTCTCTCAGAGCTTTTCTCTCAAGGGCAGTTCTCTCAAGAGCTCTCTCAGCCCCACCTACCTCTCAAGATGTCTGTTGTGGGGAGGGGAAAGGAAAGAGATTGTAAACCGCTCTGAGACTCTGAGTGAAGGGTGGGGTATAAATCCAATCTCCTCCTCCTCCTCCTCTTCTTCTCTGGTATTTTAGGTAAAACTCTGTGGTTTTGCCATAGAAACTTTACCATAGAGTTTTGCCCAAAATACCAGAGTGTCGCTGCATGATGTCCCCAGCATGATGATGTCATTTCCACGTGACGTCATCACACTGGGGACTTCGCAACATCACCCCACCCCCACACTTCCGGAGAGCACCCTCCCACCCCCTGCTGACAAGTGAAGAGGACATGGCAACCCTACAACTTCTGTATCATTAAGGTTAACATAGGCCCCTGCCACATGGCAGAAAAAAACACGGCCAAAGTGCAGCTTTTTAGAGCTGCACCAAAAGAGACACGTGGCGGCGGGATCACACAGATCCCCTGAGCCGCTGCGCAGTTGCGCCCCGGCACAATCAGATGCCGGGGAGGAAGCCACCGACGGGAGACTGAGGCAGCCGGCTGCGCATGCGTGTGCATGCGCAGTTCGGCCAGGAGCCTCGAATGCTCCCGACGACGGACCCGCTGGCGATCCCACCGCTGTGTTTGCTGTGGCATTTCAGGCAAGTCCTCTTTACTTGGTTTATTTTTGCTCCACAGCACTGGGCTGTAGGGACGGATCGGGGACGGGTGCGTGCCGATTCCCAGATGTTGCGGTGAGATCGCGCCCACTTGCTGCGCCCCCGATCCGTCCCTCTTCCGGCCCAAAACCTCCCGTGTGACCGGGGCCTTAGAGATATGATTTCCCCCTTCTCTTCGATCAACTGTAACTAGAAGGTATAATAGTCCCTTTCCCTTGTCTTGCGCTCGAGTTTGTTAAACTGGTTAGTCATAAAGTCTTTCCTGTTTATGGGAGCAGACTGTGTTTCAAATTCTTCCCCATGCCCCTGGCCCTCATCCATGCATTCACGCGCACACTGGGGAAGGGCTGAAGTAGCTGGGAAACACTGCCCTTTGTACATGCTGAGAGATAGCCTTTACTATAGTTCCCCAAACCGCCGATAAATGTGGTGGGCTGGGTTTAGTTTGGGAAGGTGGCACTGAAGAAGAACATGCTTACACGCGCCTGCACACATGCAAACCCAGGGTGGGTTTGTGGCAGTGTCCGTGATACAATCATCTAAATTTTTGCCAGAAGTTTTTCTGTTCCGTTGCCATGTGATCTCAATCAGGCCTCTTCCTCCAATTTAATTGCCTCTACTTGTGCCTTTGCTAATGGCACTAATGGGCACGGGGAATTGAACCATCTGTCTTGTTCTTTATTTTAGGGCCAGATTATGCGTTGAACGGACTCATGCATTCAAGCTGTTCGTGGGCTGTACGACTTTAGATTGTAGGGGTGCACACTGAAATGATTGTGGGGAAGCCGCTCCTTCCCTTCAGAAAATCAGCATGTCCTGGAGCAGGGATGGAGTTGCCAACTCGAGATTGGGAAATTCCTGGAGGCTTGGGTATGGAGTGTGGGGAGGGCAGGGGCTGGGGAGAAGAGGGGCCTCAGCAGGGTATAATGCCACGGAGTCCATCCGCTAGACCAGCCATTGAATGGGTCTCGGTAGTCTGGTGATCAGTTATAACACTGGGAGATCTTCGGACCCCATCTGGAGGCTGGCACCCCTAAGCAGGGATGAGTGTAGGCTTTTCTGACATGGCCTGTTCTTTGTGCAGATAAAGTCAAGAGTTGAAAGACACAGAATCTCCTCATCTGTAACCTGAAGAGCTACAGTCCAGTAAAGAGAGCTAGTTTGGTGCAGTGGTTAAGTGTGCGGACTCTAATCTGGGAGAACCGGGTTTGATTCCCCATCCCTCCACTTGCACCTGCTGGATGACCTTAGGTTAGTCACCAGCTCTGGCACAGCTGTTCCTGAAAGAGCAGTTTGTGTCAGAGTTCTCTCAGCCTCACCTACCTCACAGGGTGCCTGTTGTGGGGAGGGGAAGGGAAAGGAGTTTGTAAGCCGCTCTGAGACTCCAAGTATAAATCCAATCTCTTCTCTTCTTCTAAAAGGTGTAAACACTTGATTCTTCTGGGTGTATAAACTGGCCATTAATTATACCAGCAGAGACTTCAAAAAGTGGAGTGTGATGGTTTGAGATCCCCTGATCTTCTAGACAGGGTTGCAGTGAATTCAGCTTATGTTAAGAGATAAAGATTTTTGTGTGTGTGGATAATATCGTACTCAGCTCTAAGCAATACACATAGAACTTTGTGTATAGTGGAATCTTTGGACATGTTGAAAAGAAAACATCCAAACAATTCTGCTGTGTGGTATTGCCTTTCTTTAAAGCACCGAACCTGCAGTCTTTTGTAAATAATGACTGCAGAAGAACACAAACAAAACCCCCACAAAGTGGCTTTTATTTCTGTTATGCTTGTGTGTGCGTGTTTTCCTGTTGGGGGAGCAACAAAACCATGAAGAATTAGAATGCACAGAAAGCCTTTCTCACTTCTGTCTTGGCATTGCACCATTTTACACATTGTGTTACTGGCATGCTTTAATTAGCCCTAATTCAGACGTTATAATAATTGTCGAGAAGATTTTTGATGCACTTGTTATTCGGAAGATTTGCAGGCCTTTTTAGGGCACATTTGTTCCTTAATATGCAGATGCTGCTAATGCCCGAAATGGGTACATCAGATAAACAATTGACAGTGCAGAGGCCTCAGCCTATCTCCTGCTATGTCGCTCCAGATCCCAAGCTCACTCCCCAAATATTATGCACTACTTTCTTTCACAGGGGCAAAGGACTCAGTAGCTGTCTCCTCCGCTGGGTAGTATAACAATAGAAAATTCGGCAATGCCCTCCTCTAAGAGACAGTTTGGTGTAGTAGTTAGGAGCACAGACTCTAATCTGGGAGAACCAGGCTTGATTCCCCACTCCTCCACATGCAGCCAGCTGGATGACCTTGGGCCAGTCACAGTTCTCTCAGAGCTGTTCTCTCAAGAGCAGTTCTCTTAGAGCTCTCTCACAGCTCCTCCACATGCAGCCAGCTGGATGACCTTGGGCCAGTCACAGTTCTCTCAGAGCTGTTCTCTCAAGAGCAGTTCTCTTAGAGCTCTCTCACAGCTACCTCCCAGGGTGTCTGCTATGGGGAGGGGAAGGGAAAGGAGATTTCTAAACCACTCTGACACCCCTTCAGGTAGTGAAGGGCAGGGTAGAAATCCAATCTCTCCTCCTCCTCCTCCTCCTCCTCCTCAATTCTCAATTTAGCCTGCTCTCTCCAAGAGCCAAAAAAAACTTTAGCAACATCATGTGTTATACATGAAGCTGCCTGAAACCGAATCATACCCTTGGTCCATCAAAGTCAGTATTGGCAGCAGCTTTGCAGGGTCTCAGGCAGAGGTCTTTCACATCACCTACTGTCCAGACCTTTTAAGTGGAGATACAGGGGATTGAACCTACAACCTTCTGCATGCCAAGCAGAGGCTCTTCCACTGAGCCACACCTCTACTGCCCTAGGGAGGTCAGGTGTCTCACTATAGTGAAAGACCTGCCTTCCCTGGCTGGCCTCTTGCTGCTGCCCATTGTAGCAGCAGGAGAGAAAAAAATGGTGGGGAAACTGATGTTGCAGCATCACTGCAACATCCTTTCCAGTAAGAACCTGAAAGTGGCATCAGCACATCGGCACAATGGTCTATTATTCCACATCCTAGAGCATCACACCAACATCCAGACATCACTTCTGGGTGTACCATGACATTAATTTGAATGGCCAAACCCTAGGGCTGCCAGGTCCCCCGGGAGGGCGGAGGTTCCCCCCCCAAAAGGGTCCCCAATCCACTGGTCCAGAAAAGGCCGGCAGGGAGAACCCCACCCCCAAAGTGCCCGGTTCGGGCCAATGTGCCCGGCGCAATGACATCACCCGGAGGTGACATCATCGAGCCAGGCACGTCGCCGGCTAACGCTCTAGCAATCAGCCTGAAAACTCTATGGTACCATAGAGTTCAGCAATTTGTTCAGCAATTTGGTAATCAAAGGTACCATAGAGTTTCCAGGCTGATTGATAGAGCGCCAGCCAGCAACGTGCTCGACGTGATGACGTCACTTCCGGGTGATGTCATCACAGTGCGTGCGCGCAAAGGCAGGGACCAACTCTCCCCCGCTATTAGCGGTAAGTGATTTGGCAACCCTACCATACCCCCTAAAACTCATGCTGCTTTCTATCACTTGGCTGGCAACCCTATGTGGTATAATCTTCTAGTCCCTTGCCTCTCTTATTGGCTATAATATGTACTGACAGTAGTGTTGCTAGCTCCGCGCTGGGAAATACTTGCAGATTTTGGGGGTGGAGCCTAAGGAGGGTGGGGTTTAATGCTGTAGAGTCCACCTTCCAAGGTGGCCATGTTCTCCAGGTCAACTGAGCTGTGTCACCCGAAGAGCAGTTGTAATCAGTGTTCCCTCTAAGCTGAGTTACTGTGAGCTAGATCACAGTTTTTTAGCCTCTGGCTCACACATTTTTGTCTCTGCTCAGGAAGGAGGGCTCCAGAGCAAACTAATTTATGCAGTAGCCAAATCACTCACTCACAACTTTAAGTCCAGGAGCACACAAAGTAGAGTTTTTGCTCACAAGACTCCACAGCTTAGAGGGAACATTGGTTGTAATCCCAGGAGATCTCCAGCTACCACCTGGAGGTTGGCAACCCTAACTTCCAGTGAAGTCTGGCATAGTGGTTTCCCTTGAAATATTTTTAATCATGCTTCAATCTACGACTTATTTCCATAATAAAAGGAAGATAATGAGAAGCGGAAGCAAATTAAAAGCAATGTCGGACCCTTCAATATCTGCCGCCACCGCTCGCCCACCGTTTCTTACTGGGATCATTATAAACAATACAGTGGTCATTGCCTTGGGATACTTAGATGGCACAGAGTTGCCAGCTCCAGGTTGGGAAATACCTGGAGATCTTTGGGGTGGAGCCCGGAAAGGGAAGGGTCTGGGGAGCGGAGGGACCTCAGCAGGCTACGATGTCATAGAGTCCTCGCTCCAGAGCTGCCATTTTCTCCAGGGGAACTGATCTTGGTTGTCTTGAGATCAGTTATAAAAGCAGGAGATCTCCAGGCCCCATCTGTAAGTTGGCAGCGCTAGAGGACAGGGTTCACCGTTTGCTTCAAAGTAGGCTTGCCAAACACCTAGGGCTGCCAAGTCCCCCCGGGGAGGGCGGAACCCCCCCCGCCCCAGAGGCCCGTTCCCCGACGCCGGGGAATCGGGCCCCAGGGGGAACCCCGCCCCAGCGTGCACGTCACAGGGAAGTGACGTCATGACGCCAGGCACGCTGGGGGTGGGGCCACGGCCATACAAGGGAAAACTCTTGTATGTCCCTCGCCCGCAGGGTAAGTGCCACTTGCCAACCCTACAAGCACCCGCTGGGGGTGGGTAAATTCCTGCCCGGGAGGCCCGTTACCCGCCGGTGGTGGATCGGGCCCCGGGGGGAACTCCACCCCCTGCCGAAGGGCGTCCCCAGCGTGATGATGTTACCCGGAGGTGACATCATCACGCTGGCCACATTCTGGGGGGGGGCACTCTGTGAATCAAGGGAAAACTGTATGGTTTCCCCTCGAGTTACGGTGCCCCGCCCCCAACGTGGGCGATGCGATGACATCACTTCTGGTGACATCATCGTGGCACGCGGGCGGGGAGACTCCCGACCAATGTTCCCTCTAAGCTGTGGAGTCTTGTGAGCAAAAATTCTACTTTGTGAGCTGCTGCCATTAAAGTTGTGAGCCTGAGATTTGGCCACTGCATAAATTAGTTTGCTCTGGAGCTATCCTTCCTGAGCCAAGACAAAAATGTGTGAGCCGGAGGCTAAAAAACTGTGAGCTAGTTCACATTAACTCAGCTTAGAGGGAACACTGCTCCCGATGGAGCCAGGAATCCCCCCCCCCCCCGCTTTGAAGGTAAGTCGACTTGGCAACCCTACTTCAAAGAGAGCCATTTAAAACACACACATTTCCTCCCCCCTTCATTCCTGTGAGCTGCTCTGTCCCTAACCCTGTCTTCCTTTCCCCCCAGATTTTTTTTTAAAACCCTAATGTTACTGTGTATCCCAAATAAACAATGGTAAACACTGTATGTAAATATGTCTGGTACGAATAATTCTGTTTAGACTTCCAAATCTGGATATATATATTTTTTTAAAAAGTAATAGAATACTAGATTTTGTGACCATAGTCACATTCTGGAATTATTTACAGCCTCAGTAGAACCTACTATTTGCACAAGGAGAAAATGCAAGAAACACAGAAAGTCTTCAGGGAGTCTAAAAAAATATATATCCAAGTCTGCCTTGCTTTGGGGAAGCACTGCACAGATTGTACTGAAGGAAAATTGCAATGGAAAAATAAGCCAGAGATCCTTAAGGTCTCTTTCGACAATAAGCTCCAGTAATTGGCACGAAGGGCAATTTTTGTTCAGCAATTTGGTAATCAGACAAACTGTACTTCAAAGGGAAAAAATTCTTCCCAGTACAAAACACTTATTGCTCGAGAGAACACAGATTGAATACCTAGCAGCCCAAAAATCAGAGGAATTTCTTGATTCCACCTTCGCTTTTACTAGAAAATGAATGCATTTACTCATTTAGTAAAGCCCGATAAATATGACCAAACATGAAGATAATCTACATGTGGACCGGAGTGGGATCACAGTCCACTTTTCTCTACCTTAAGAAGTCTCAAAGCAGCTTTCAATCACATCCCTTTCATCACCCCACGAGAGTCACCTTGTTCTGAGAGAGCTGTGACTGGCCCAAGGTCACCCAGCAGGCTTCATGTGGAGGAGTAGGGAAGCAAGCCCAGTTCTCCGGATTAGAGTCTGCCACTCTTAACCAACTACACCATACTGGCTCTCATGCTTAGGTTTTCTCCATGCATCCAGTACAGATCAAATGTACCACTTCTGTGATTAACACATGGAATTCACTGCCACAGGAAGTGGTTCTGGCTATAAGCATGGACGGCTTCAAAAGGGAATTAGATAGGCATATGGAGCAGAGGTCCATCAGTGGCTATTAGCCACAAGGTATAGATAGGGACTCTGGGGCAAGTGATGCTCTGTATTCTTGGTGCTTGGGGGGTTCAACAGTGGGAGGGCTTCTAATGTCCTGGCCCCACTGCTGGACCTCCTGATGGCATCTGGTATTTCTGGCCACTGTGTGATACAGAGTGTTGGACTGGATGGGCGTTTGGCCTGATCCAACATTGGCATCTCTTATGTTCTTATGTTGTGGTTGCAGTGGTGGTATGTACTGTCACGTCATAGCCAACTTATGGTGATCTTGTAGGGTTTTTGAGGCAAGAGACAAACAGAGGTGGTTTGCCATTGCCTCCCTCTATGTAGCATCCCTGGACATACTTGGTGATCTCCCATCCAAGTTTGGGCCCCCAGCTGTGATGGTTTTGCAAGGTTCTTTGCTGTCAAAATCTCTCTCATCTGTTCCAACTTGGAGGCCAAGTTGATTGTAGATCTAGAACCTGAGGTGTCAGAAGCACCCGCTTCTCATTTAATCATAGAATCACAGAGTTGGAAGGGGCCTCACAGGCCATCTAGTCCAACCCCCTGCTTAGTGCAGGATCAGCCTAGAGCATCCCTGACAAGTGTTTGTCCAGCTGTTGCTTAAAGACTGCCAGTGAGGGGTAGCTCACCACCTCCCGAGGCAGCTAATTTCACTGCTGAATGACTCTTACTGTAAAAAAGTTTTTCTTAATATCCAACTGGTATAGGGCTGCCAAGCCGTGGTGGGGGATCCACACGTCCTCTCAGGATCCCTGCTGCGGGGGACAGCGATACGCGTTGCACTGCCGTCACCAGGATGTGACGCTACACGTCGCTCTGGCAACGGGACTCCAAACAGCCCCGTTGCCAGAGCGACACGTAGCATCACATCCTGGCGATGGCGGTGCAACGCATATCGCTGTCCCCCGCGGCAGGGATCCTGTGAAGACCTGCAGATCCCCCGCCGCGGCTTGGCAGCCCTAAACTGGTACCTTCCTACCCTTAATATAAACCCATTATTGCGAGTCCTATCCTCTGCTGCCAACAGGAAAAGCTCCCTGCCCTCTTTTACGTGATAGCCCTTCAAATACATGTCCCCCCCCCCTCAGCCTCCTCTTCTCCAGATTGAACATTCCCAAGTCCTTCAGCCTTTCCTCGTAGGGCTTGGTCTCCAGGCCCCCGATCATCCTCATCGCTCTCCTCTGCACTCTCTCCATTCTGTCCACATCCTTTTTGAAGTAAGGTCTCCAGAACTGCACAAAATACACTGGATGCGGCCTGACCAATGCAGTGTACAGCGAGACTATGACATCTTGTGCTTTGGATGTTATGCCTCTTCCTATGGATCGTTTCAGATTGATCTTGCCTATGGATGCTGACCGGGCCTTTGGGAGTGGGAGGGCCATCACTCGTGCTCTGGATCCACACCCATCATGGCTTTTAAAATGTTACCATGAAAAGGTACTAGAGTGGAGCTGTTAGGGAAAACCATCAGCTCTTCTCTGATTGAAGGGGCTCTCCCTGGGCCTTTGAAGGAGGCAGTGATGAGACCTCTCCTTCATTGGTTAGGGATGAGGTGGCCAATTATAGGCCAATCTCCAACTCACCTTTTCTAGGGAAAGTGATAGAAGCATGTAGTGGCTGAGCAGCTCCAGGTATCTGCTCTTGGCTAGGGATGGGCACGAACCACAAACGAACCCCGGCTATCACCTCTTCCTCCAACACAGTAATAATAATAACAACCCAGTGCCCAGGTTGAGAGTTCCAACTTTGGTTCCACGTGTATCAATGTTCCATTAGAGGTAAAGGTAAAGGTTCCCTTGCTCGAAAGCCAGTCGAATCCGACTCTAGGGTTGCGGTGCTCATCTCCGTTTCAAAGCCGAAGAGCCAGCTCTGTCCGAAGATGTTTCCGTGGTCATGTGGCCGGCATGACTAAACACCAAGGCACACGGAACGCTGTTACCTTCCCACCGAAGTGGTACCTATTTATCTACTTGCAATTTCTTGCTTTCGAACTGCTAGGTTGGCAGGAGAATGTTCCATTACCATGCATGTAAAGGGTGGGGGCATCTTTTTACAATACTTTGTTAGATCATGGGGGAATATTAACTCCCCCCTTCTGTTAGGCTTACCAAGTCCCCCCGAGGGGGCGGGACTTCAGTGGGGCATTAATGCCATGGAGTCAACCTTCCAACGCAGCCATTTTAGAGCTGAAGGTGAGCCACGTAAAAATGCCACAAGGGCCCATCTGCAGCACAACAGGACCAGGCACTCTTGTTCTCCCCCATGACTTTCAAGTTCCAAAGGGGGAGCAGCTGTTTTGGCACCTGAAAATGTGTGCATGTGGAGAGGAAGAGCACCTGTTCTCCCCACACTGCCTTGCAGCATTTTTTAAATAGCTCACACTGGGTTCTAAAATGGCAGCAGCATCCCCAAGTCAGGCTCAGGTATGCCATCGCTTCTACTTATGACCTGAGAAAGGTGTTCTCCAGGCACAGAACCAGTGTGGTGTAGTGGTTAGAGCACCAGACTTGGACCTGGGATATGCAGTTTTGAATCAGGGGTGCCAGGTATACTTACCCACCCGATGGGAGTGGGGGGGGAGCCTTCCTGGAATGGGGAGGGTGGCGTGATAACGTCACGCAGAAGTGGCATCATCACACCAGGAACACCGCGCAGCAATGCTCTAGCATTTTGGTCAAAACTCTATGGTTACCATAGAGTTTTGGCCAAAACACTAGAACGCTGGTGTGCAATGTGCCCGGCGTGATGACATCACTTCTGTTTAATGTCATCACACCAACGATGTTGATGCGGGAGGGGGCTGTTTAGGGATGGGGCTTCCCCCATCGACCAGCTGGCCAGCAGCTGATTGGAGCCCTAAAATTGGGGGAAACCCCGCCCTGACTGGGGGTCTGGCAACCCTATTTTGAATCCCCATTCTCCCACAGAAGCTCACTGGATGACCTTCGATCAGCCAGTCTCTCTCTCTCTTGTTGTAAGGATAACACAGAGGATCCCCATTGCGGAGAAAAGCAGGGTATATCTAAAATAAAATTTAAAATAAGCAGGATGCCATATGATAAAAGGCCCTCTCTTCAGTCATCATCTGCCTAATTTCCAAGGCAGATCTTAAAAGAATGGGGATGCTCATCTGGAATATGATGGTCCATCCGGTACCTTGGTCCCTGAAAAGAGCTTATATCAAGACCTGCAGGCTTTTATCCATGTAATTGGCCAATTCATCAACCAACATTTTTAGCTGATCAATCAACAGGGGCAAATTCTAATTGGTGCAGGCAATTTTAATCAGTGGAGTGGTGAGTTATTGGCACATATTTATTTTTCAGGTCATTTCAGCTCTCCTGTGTAGTCTGTAGGAAGCTATTTGCATGATTGGGATGATGGCTGAAATGTCATTGGAAATGGAAGCAAGATGAGTCCTTCCTAAAAGATCTGTGGAGAGGATAGAAAGGAATGAGCAACATGAGAGAAACAATTTATTCTGTGGTACAGCTATATAGAGTTGCACAGATGGTGCAGCTTTAGGCAGAGTCAGATCACAGGTCTATAAAGGTCAGTATTGTCTACTCAGACAGGCAGCTGCTAACTAGGATCTCTGCCAGAGGTCTTTCTCATCACCTACTACCCAGTCATTTAAACTGGAGATAACAGGGTTGAACCTGGAACCTTCTAAATTTATTTATTTTATTTATTATTTCAACTTTTACCCCGCCCTCCCCGCCAAGCAGATGCTCTACCACTGGCAGGAACTCCTTTGCATATTAGGCGACACACCCCTAATGTAGCCAATCCTCCAAGAGCTTACAGAGTTCTTCTTACAGGGGCTACTGTAAGTTCTTGGAGAATTGGCTACATTAGGGGTGTGCAGGGGTCTTGTTGTAGAAAAAGAGCTGCCGGAGCTCATTAGCATAACTCATTAGCATAACTTATTTGCATATGCCACGCCCCGGAAGTGAGAGAAGGCCACACCCCCTGACATCACCGGAAGTGTGTCAGAAGGCCCGGCTACTTACCCTCCTGCTTCATCCTCATTCCCAAACGGAATGAGGATCGAAGCAGAGGGCGGGGTAAAGAAGGGGGCGGGGCTTCACCACGTGACCGCCCCGCCCCCTAGAGGTTCTCTTCCGGAGCTCCGTACCTGAGAGCTCCCCCCCGACTAGAGCCCTGGGGGTGTGTGTCGCCTAATATGCAAAGGAGTTCCTGCTGCAAAAAGGGCCCAATGTGCCCATGAGAAAATATCATTTTAATTCTCTGTATGAAATCAGCAATGGCACGAATATCATTTAATAAAATATTGGAAGTATTGTTATCATTCTGGAATGTCTTTATGTAAATTTTGGAGCAATGCTGCCAGTAAAACTTTTTTTACAGTAAGAGTTGTTCAGCAGTGGAATCAGCTACCTGGGGGGGGGGGGGTGACTCCCCCTCCCTGGCAGTCTTTCAGCAGCAGCTGGACAAACACTTGTCAGGGATGCTCTAGGCTGATCCTGCACTGAGCAGGGGGTTGGACTAGATGGCCTGTATGCCGCAGCGGAAATCGGGCCTCCAAAGCGGGGGTTTCCCCGCCCCCACTTGGCAGCCCTAGAGGTGAGCAACAGCTGGGCCTGGACACTCCTCAGGCTTCAGCAAGGCTCCACTGCCCATGGGAACTTGGATTCCCATGAGGCAGCCAAGCCTTGTGGGGTTCTGAGTAGACTCCCAGAGGTAACTGCAGCCTGCCCCCCCCCATTCTTCCACGGTTTTGTGGATGGTCTTATAAAGAAGAAGAAAGGAACATGGCCCTGGGGCCACCAGCAGAGCTGTCAGCGGCCTAAATGTTGAACCTGGCATGGACTGTTGCCCCGGAGGTAAGTCTGAGGTGGGTTATGGACGTTGTCCTATGAGAAATAGACCTGGCCTCCACGCTCTGGAGGCCAGGTCTACCACCCATTATTTAGAGTGGCCCTTTAAGTGGTTGGTGATGTACCTGCCATTTAAACTTCTTAAAGAACCATTATTTTCAATAGGGGTAGACATGGCTGCCTCATTAAAAATAATGGCCCTTTAAAGGGCAGATGTGCCACTGACCAGCGGGGGAATGCTCCTTCCTCCCTAGGCTCTCCCACCTCCCCAAGATTCTGGAGTCTGATACTGTCAGGAGTAGTAGAATTGGAATTGGGAAGGCAGGAGTGGCATCAGATATTGCTGATCTGAGACCTGAACTAGTAGGCATTTTATTGGGTCGGCAGTACCAAGGTGCACACCCGTACCCTCCAGTCTTTACGTGCTTCCAAGGGATAGAAGAAATCCAGGCAAACCTTATTTAGACCAAATTCAGGTGGGGTGGCCATGTTGGTTGGAAGCATTGCACAGAGCAAAGTTTGAGTCCAGTGGCACCTTTAAGACCCACAAAGTTTAATTCTGGGTATAAGCTTTTGTGTGCATGCATCTGTGCGTGTAGCTAAAGAAGTGTGCATACATATGAAAGCTTATACCCAGAATTAAACTTTGTTGGTCTTTAAGGTGCCACCAGACTCAGACTTTGTTCTTTTATGTAGACCAGTTGTTCTACTGTCACTGCATGAAATTTCTAGATCAGGGTACAATTCAGATGAGAACATCATTGGGTGGGTTCTGTCCAGGATGACCATGCTATTCCCATCCATTGGGTGCGGGGG
The DNA here is from genome assembly GCF_001447785.1 of Gekko japonicus. Lineage (NCBI taxonomy): Eukaryota > Metazoa > Chordata > Lepidosauria > Squamata > Gekkonidae > Gekko > Gekko japonicus. The sequence continues at coordinate 211,229 of NW_015164684.1, forward strand.
GGGGGAGACTTGAAGGAAGGGGCTTCTGAGTAGATTGTGGTCAAAAATACCATTCGCACCCAAGCCTAACTTTGTTCTCAAGACCTTATCTCTAACAAACATGTTCCATAGTGGAACACGCCTTTTGAACTCTGCTTTTGTGCTAAAGATTGAGTAGCCAGCTTGCAGTGTTTTTTTCCTGTTCTTGACATAGGTTAATTTATCTTGGAAGATTATCTGCTTTGCAAGATTAAAAAAGCTCCCTTTCTTTACTTGAAGAATAAGTTTTAAAACTCACTTGAGGTCTACACTGGGCAGATTAACTGCTGGGCAATAGATCATTCTGCTTTCCCCTGTGCGACTTGGGGAGAAAGAATTAGCTTTTAACCACTGATTTATTGTTGTTTTGGAGATTCCATGCAAATATTTTATGGTAGATAAACAGACTTATTTTAACAAATGCTTTCATTTTACCGATATCGTGTTCCTTAAAAATATGATTTGCACCACACCAAGGTCTCAACAGAAACATATATTTTACTAATCACTCAAAAGGTCTGGGAAGCAAAAGAAGGGGGAAATCAAGATGCGTGTAAAGAGTGCACCACCTAAAACAGAGGCACTAAGGGTTTTTTTTGTGTGTGTGTTTTTAAAAAATAGGTTAGTATAATATAGACTGAGTAACTTTTTGTCTCATTATCAGGAACTTCAGAACTTAAATTAAGGGCATGGCAAGTCAGACAGATCCCCTGTTCTGTGTGCCACCAAAGCTACTGGTGGAAAGGGAGAAGTGCAGGCACTTCATGCTGAGATGTTAACTAGGGTTGCAAGGCTAGGGTTGGAAACTGGTGATAGTTTTTGGGGTAGGTTCATGGGGGGCACCAGTGTCACATGCAGGGCCAGTGCTACCATTAGGCCAACTAGGTGGCCGCCTAGGGCACAGATCTCAGAGGGGCGCAGAATTGACAATCAGCATTAGGATGTGAAATCTGTCACATGTATCAGGTGTAAATTTTCTAGTAAAAAAAGGAGGAAGTTGAGGTAAACAGTGTGAATCCTGTCATAAATCTTCCAAGGGTGAATTCTCTATGCAATTGGCTAGAGCAGAACTAGCAGTTAGCAGGAGAGGGAGGCGTGAAATCATGTTGGAGTAAAGCAGAGAGTGAGATTAAGGAATGAAGGGATAAAAAAGGTGTTGTAGCGGGCTCAGAAGAAAGTAAAGAAACAGACAGAGAGAAGAACAGGGCAGTGTTTTACAATAGCCCTGTAGAATGCTTATTTCTGGGCATTATTTTTGACCAAACAGGAGACGCATAATGAGGAATTTAGGTCCAAAGGTAAGTGAGCACAAATCTTCTTTGGCTAATATATGCTAACCCACAGGAATCTTATTCACAGAGGGAAAGGTTTGTGTGTGTTTGCTCTGAAGACTGAAAGTTGCTGGGAGAGGATCCCACCTGTGGGCACCTCAGGGATCATGCCACTGTTGCTTGAGCCTATGTTTGTTCACTTAGAAAAGAATCCTGGGTGTATGTGGCAGCAAAGTTGGCATCTGGGTTTATTGCAAGCTCTGGGTTTATTGCAAGTAGAAAACTGGTAAATAACTAATAAAGTATAAATAAATAACCCAGTAAATAAATAATGATGGGCTGACCATCACTGTACTCGTTTTCCCCTCCAATAAAAATTTTCTGGCTACGGGCTGTGTCTGGAAAGACATGGGCAGAAAGACGGCTTCATGGCTGCAAGGAAGGGGAGGAGAAGAGAGTAGGGGAATTCTGCTGTAGCAATGTGCAGAGCGTAATTTCTGCAGAGAAGCAAGTGCAGGGAAAAATACCTCTGCACTAAGAACTTTGCCACTGCTCCCACACCTTTCCCTAAAGCTATACGAATGTCCTACGTACAAGTCAGCAATAACAACCCCCGGGAATCAGCAACTATGGCTGCCAGAGGTGGATCTCAGCCACTGGTGGCGGAGGAATGGCAGGCTAAATTAATAAACGTGCCGAAGCATCAGCACTTGACCTGAAGGAATTAGTGTCAACATGTGCAAAGGAAAAGTCATGCAAAATGAGGTTTTGATGTGCCTGCAATGGAAACATTCAAGAGACTTAAATTTTAGCATCACAGTTAGGGTTCCGAAGTCAGATCGGCGCTGGAGCGGGGGACTCCAGTGCTGTTCGGGGAGTGCGCGCGCGCCGCAACCCCATCACCCGGAAGTGACGCAACCACGCCGGGCATGCTGGGGGCAGGGCCATGACCATCCGAGGGAAAAACATAGAGTTTTCCCTCGGATGATCGTGGCCCCGCCCCTAGCGTGCCCGGCGTGGTCGCGTCACTTACGGGTGACATGCACGTCACGTGCTTTGGGGGTGGGGTTCCCCCTGGGGCCCGATCCGCCGCCGGCGGGGAACGGGCCTCTGGGGCGGGGTTTTCCCCGCCCCCCTGGGGGGATTTGGCAAGCCTAATCACAGTTCACGGGATTATTCAAAATGGTTTGTGATTTGTGTGCTGAAACTGTTTTCTGTTTGAGAAAGAAAATCAAAGTTTGTTGTATTACTGATTCTCACAAGTTTTTTAATATAAAAATTAGCAATTTCAAGTTTTGTGCTTTTCATTTTTCCCACAATTCACCTGTTTTTAATAATTGGTTTGCAGTGGGGGGGGGGGCCACAAGTAGTTAGTCTTGTCTAGGGCACAAAAAAATAAAGACTCATGGAGATACTTTTGAAAGGCTCACCATGACCTCGGTGGCATACAGCAGGACTGGGCTAGCAGAAAGGGGGATTATTGCAGATGTGTTGAAGGTTCCACTCTTGTGTGTCCTTCTAAGCTTCTTTGTTCTCTTTTGTTCCATTTAAATGCCCTCTGAGCTGTCTTTTACTCGGGCCCATGACATCTCCCCCCAAAAATAAATTCCACAGCCCTCCAAAGCCACATTTTCTGGCCACAGGGCTACCCAGGAGTGACATCATTGTGCTGGAAATGTTGCATGGGGGATGCTCTGGTATTTGGGCAAACTCTATGGTTTTGAGGGCAAAACCCCCCCCCTTAGAGTTTGTCCAAATACCAGAGTGTACCTGCATGATGTTTCTGGTGTGATGATGTCACTTCCAGGTGATGTCATCACATTAGGGTTGCCAAGTCGTACCTTCATCTGGAGCGGGGGACTCCCGGTTTGCTCCCGGAGCGCGCGCGGGTGCGCGAAGCGAGCGTGCACCGCATCCACATCACCCGGAAGTGACGCGACCACGCCGGGCACACTGGGGGCGGGGCCACGACCATCCGAGGGAAAACCATAGAGTTTTCCCTCGGATGACCGTGGCCCCGCCCCCAGCGTGCCCGGCGTGGTCGCGTCACTTCCGGGTGACGTGCACGCCGCGTACTTTGGGGGTGGGGTTACTCCCGGGGCCCGATCCGCTGGCGGTGGGGAACGGGCCTCTGGGGCGGGGGTTTCCCCGCCCCCCCGGGGGGACTTGGCAAGCCAACATCACATCGGGGGCATCACATGATGTCCCCCACCTCCCATAATGCCCCCAAAGCCCCCTGCCAGCAGAGATAAGGGACCTGGCAACCCTACTCAAGCAAGGTAGAATCCCCCCAAAGTGTCCGCTGATATAGGGAGATACTTGAATACCTGTGGGTGGTGCTTTGGAGAGGATGGAGTATGGAGAGAGGAGGGAGCTCAGCAGGGATGTGATGCCATAGAGTCTACCCTACAAAGCTGCCATTTCCTTCAGGCTGGAGATCTCACACACAAACACAGTCTGTCTCTCCAGGTGGTGGCTGGAGATCTCTTGGGATTACAACTAGGCTTGCCAAGTCTCCCCAGGGGGCACCGCCGGTGGATTGGGACCCGGGGGGAACCCCACCTCGACATGCACGTCACCCGGATATTACGCGATCACGCTGGGCACACTGGGGGCGGGGCCACGGTCATCCGAGGGAAAACCCGGTGTGGTCGCATCACTTCCGAGTGACGTAGGGCTGCCAAATGCCCCCAGGGGGCAGAATTCCCCCCGCTTTCGAGCCCCGATTCCCACTCCCGCGGAATCAGGGCCCGGGGGAAACCCCACCCCCACGTGTGCATCACCCAGAAGTGACGTCGCACGCTGGGGGCGGAGCCACGCCCTTTGAGGGGAAAACAAAGAGTTTTCCCCTCAAATGGCGTGGCCCCGCCCCCAGCGTGTAACGTCACTTCCGGGTGACACACACGCGGCGCGCGCACGCACCGCCACGACGCCGGCCGGGAGCCCCCCCGCTCCCGGCGAAAAAACATTTGGCAACCCTAGAGTGACGTGGATGCGGCGCGTGTGCGCTTTCCTGCACACACTGCAGCCACCAGCCGGGAGCCCCCCACTGTGGTGAAATTCAGATTTGGCAACCCTAATTACAACTGAACTCTGGGCAGCAGAGATCAGTTCAGCTGGAAAAATGGCTGCTTTGGAGGGTGGACTCCAGGCCTTATAGCTCAGTGGAGTCCCTCTCCTCTCCAAGCCCCACTCTGTTCAGGCTCCACCCCCAAAATCAACATGTATTTCCCAACCCAGAGCTGGCAGCCCCGCTCTCTTGTCTTGCACATTGTGTTTCCATGAGAAGCTTGAATGGAAGCAAAAAAAACCCTGAAGCTATATAAAAAGTATACTCCTGGGTTTGCATTGCCTCATAGTCTGTTAAGATGTATGTGTTTTGGAGAGGCTAGTGGGATGAGATGGTAGTCTAGAACTAAACAAAGCTATCCTTTGGAAGTATGAGTGCCAAAGTGATTTTGAAGTAGTATTTTGTTACTTGATGTCTGCTCTAAGATGGCAGCTGCCAGGCCCTCATTAAAGACAAAAGGCCTCTCTGTAGCTGAAGGAGAGGAAAAGTTGACAGAGGCAACTGTATTTATTTTTCATGTTGTGAAGGACAAGGTTGTGATGGTTTATTGATATCTTTATTTTGTAGAAATAAAAGAAATAGTTTGTAAGGGGAGATGCAGTATATTCCTTTTCTAGAGTCTTCCCACCTCCTCCCTACCGATTTCTACCAACCCGTTATGGTTGTTACAAAATGCTGGCACGCTTTGCAATAACCTGTCTTCCATTGATTTAAAAACCAATTGGGTGTTCGTTGCTTCGGCTCAAGAGATAGCAGAGGAGCATAAGTGTCCCAGAGTATGTTATGTTATCAGCTTTTCAAAATGTACCTCAGCAGATATGATGAACGGGGATGTTCAGATTTGAAATGTCATTTATCAAGCTATTGATCAAGACATACAATGTAAATGTTCCAAATGTGAATAGTCAGAAACTTTAAATCAGACATTTGTTCTAATGCACTGTTGTTTGGTTTCAACTTCCCAGCAAAGAGGCCGGAAAGGCACTGAAAGGACAGAGTCTGGTTTTCATACCCCACTTTTCTCCATCTTAAGGAGCTGCGGTGGCTCAAGTGGTTAAGACGCTGAACTGCAGGCTGTGGAAGGTCGGTAGTTCAGCAGTTCAAGACCCGGGTTGCAGCATGACGGAGTGAGCTCCCGTCTCTAGTTCCAGCTCCTGCCAACCTAGCAGTTCGAAAGCAAGAAATTGCAAGTAGATAAATAGGTACCACTTCGGTGGGAAGGTAACAGCGTTCCGTGCGCCTTGGTGGTTAGTCATGCCGGCCACGTGACCACGGAAACATCTTCGGACAGAGCTGGCTCTTTGGCTTTGAAACGGAGATGAGCACCGCAACCCTAGAGTCGGACTCGACTGGCTTTCGAGCAAGGGAACCTTTACCTTTACTTTTTTCTCCATCTTAAGGCATCTGAAAGTGGCTTACAACCACGGACCCTTCCTCTCCCCACAACAGGCACCTTGTGATGGGATTACCAGCAGGGGGCTCCAGGGTCTGTTCTGGGATGTTCTGGTGCACGCTTGAAGTGCACCCACAGCAATGAGATTACCCAGAAGTGATGTCATCATATCGCTGACATGGGGGGTGACGTTGTAGTTTTGGGGCAAAACTCTATGGTTTGAGCCCAATTTTAATGTAGAGTTTTGCCCAAAAACTAGAGTGTCACCCCCTCCCCGATGTTGGCAACATGATGACATCACTTCCGGGTGACATCATCATGTCATGTTCAGCGGCATTTGTGGGTGGGATTTCCCCCCACTGGCCAGCTGGCTGGCAGTGGAAAGGGGCCCACAAAAGCGGGGGAACCCCAGTCCTGACTGGGGGCCTGACAACCCTACCTTGCGAGGTAGGTAAAGCTGAGAGAGAACTGTGACTGGCCCAAGGTCACCTAGCAGGCTTCATGTGGAAGAGTAGGAGATCAGGCCCATTTCTTCTGATTAGAGTTCACCACTCTTAACCGCTACACCACTCTGGCTCTCAAGCAGATTCTCAAGCCCAATTGAAAACCTGGCCTCCTCCCAGTTTTGCAGCTGAAATGACAGATGCACGTGAAATCAATCTGAACACTGGATGAGTCTACAGTGTTGCCTCTTCTTCCATTCTTTGGATGGGCTGTCCACCTCTTTTACTTGTCGAACCATGTATCTGTATCCATATATCTATATCAAAACTAGACAGGAATGGGTGTGTTTCAAATGAATGTTGTAAGGGCTGCTCTAAGAAAGGTTTAATGTTTCTTCCGGTAAGAACATGAGAAGATCCCTGCTTAACCAGACCAGTGGCCCATCTAGTTTCAGCACACTCTGGCCAAACCAGCTGCCCTGGAGGGCCAGCTAACAAAATGTAGAGCTAGAGTCTTCAGCCTATGGGTCTAGTGCCCAGGGGTCGTTCCGTAGAAAAAGAGCTAGGGGAACTCATTAGCATAACTCATTAGCATATGCCACACCCCCTGACATCACCGGAAGTGTGTCATAGGGCCACACCCCCTGACATCACCGGAAGTGTGTCATAAGGCCACACACCCCGCCCCCAATGGTCCCAGCCGCCGCCGGCCTTGCAGCTCCACTGCTGAGCCCCATGAGGGGCCCGGCGGTGGACCTGCAAGGCTGGCGGGAGTGCAAGGAAGCCCCGCGAAGGCTCTCCCTGGCCCCAGGCAGGCAGGGGTGGGGAGAGGCAGGGAGGAAGCAACTTACCCTCCCTCTTCTCCTGCCTCCTCCTGGCTGAATGAGGGCTGGAAGCGGGGTGGCCGGAAGCAGGGGGCAGGGTTTCGTCATGTGCCCCGCCCCCGTACCTCACCCGGGGGAACTGCGATCCCCCGCGATCCCCCCCGAAATGACCTCTGCTAGTGCCAAATACGGCTTAGTATGGAACCAAATATGGCCATTTCAAAAACAAACAAACAATGGAATCTAAAAGTTAAAGTGTATTGGAGGGGTTGGTAGGACACAAGAATAACCAGCATGTGAAGCAATGGCAGGAAAAGTTTTTTTATGGGACTAAAGGATTTATGTGCAAATGACATAGCATGATGTGGAATTCATTTGCTGTTATCACTGTCCTCTTTTCTGACTGACGGTCAAGGTTTCTAGAGGCTGATATACTGGAAATCCACAAGGAAGCCTTTTAAAGTTTATTTAACAATTGTACAGGCTATCAAATGTGTACTGGAGTTCTTATTCCCTACTGTACTGCTTTGGTTATGTTTGGGGGAGGAAGTGGTGGCGGCTACAAGCATGGACTGCTTCAAAAGGGAATTGGATAAGCATATGGAGCAGAGGTCCATCGGTGGCTATTAGCCACAAGGTATAGATAGGGGCTCTGGGACAAGTGATACTCTGTCTTCTTGGGGCTTGGGGGGGGTCAACAGTGGGAGGGCTTCTAATGTCCTGGCCCCACTGGTGGACCTCCTGATAGGACCTGGTATTTCTGGCCACTGTGTGACACAGAGTGTTGGACTGGATGGGCCTTTGGCCTGATCCAACATTGGCGTCTCTTATGCTCTTAATATTGTGTCTGCTCCATAACCAGACATAAGTCAAGAAGTTGGCACAGTTATTTCTGCCCTTTTGCCCTAGTACTAGACTGTTTTAGGTTTTAATTTTTAATTGATTTATGTGTTTTAAATTTTAATTGTAAATCTGCACTGCGTGCGGATCATTGTGTTTGGAACCCACCCTGAGCCTGCTATGTGGGGAGGGGAGGGCTGCCCACCCAAAGGGCCCCCAACCCACCAGTCCGGATCCTGCTGGTGGGGGGAACCCCACCCTCAAAGTGCCCAGATTGGGCTGATGCGCCCGGGATGATGACGTCTCCCGGAAGTGATGTCATCACGCAGGGCACGATGCCGGGCGATGCTATAGCAATCAGCCTAAAAACTCTCCCTGGCAGTGATCGACTCTCCCCCGCTGCACCAGGGAAGACACTTGGCAACCCTAGGGGAGGGCAGGCTATAAGTTTAACTAACTAACTAACTAAATAAATAAAAATTCTTGGAAGGGGTAAAAATATTGTTTACTATAGAGTCTTGAAACTATGTACAGCTGTGGCATACAGGGGCTTGCCAACCTCCAGGTGACACCTGGAGATCTCCTGCTATTACAGTTGATCTCCAGGCATCCAAGATCAGGTCCCCTGGAGAAAATGGCTGCTGTCGGTGGGTGAACTCTATGGTGTTATATGCTGCTGAGGTCCCTCCTCTCCCCCAACCTTGCCCTCCCCAGACTCCGTCCCCCAAATCTCCAGGTATTTCTCAACCTACAGGTGGCAACCCCAGGCACACGGCTTATGCTGAGCACAGTCAACAGCAGGAAAATGATGCAATTAAATGTCTATGTTTAGAGGAAGAGAGCAATTTATCAACCAAGTTTATAGATTTTCACTGTAAACCCGGTTACTTCTCATGGTACACTTGTAGGGCTGCCAAGTGGGGGCGGGGAAACCCCTGCTTTGGAGGCCAAATTTCCACCGCGGCGGAATTGGGCCCCGGGGGGAACTCCGCCCCCCAAAGCTGCGTCACCATATGGTTCCCCCCCCTGACGATCTGGGCCACGCCCCCAACATGAGTGATGTCGCACGCATCCAGAGCCGGCTCCCGGAGCCGGCGGAGCCTCCCCCACCGGTGAGTTAAAGGGACTTGGCAACCCTATCTTGTCAGGAGATAAACATTGCCCAGGTCCATGGCTAGGACTCCTAGCGACGACGTCTTAACAAACCCCTAGGCTGACCTTTTCGTTGCTCCACAAACAAAGTGTGAGCCACTCCCTGCAAAGGTCATTAGCCAGCCTCCTCAGATACAGGGTTGCCAACCTCCAGCTGGGACTTCGAGATCTCCCAGAATTACAACTGTTCTCCAGACAACAGAGATCAGTTCCACCAGAGGAAACAGATGCTTTGGGGGTTGGACTCTGTGGCATTCTACCTTGCTTATGTCCCTCCCCTCCCCAAACCTTAGACTGCATCCCCAAATCTCCAAGAATTTCCCAACCTAGACTTGGAAACCATACTCAGAAATCAGACTCTGAGACTTTGTATTTTCTAAACCGGCACCTCTGATCCCTTGCTCTGGATTTTGATACCATTTGGCTCTTCAGTAATAAAAGGTTGCATAGAACCAGGGGTCATTTCGTAGAAAAAGAGGTGCAGGAGCTCATTAGCATAACTTATTTGCATATGCCACCCCCCCTGACATCCCCGGAAGTGTGTCAGAAGGCAACACCCGCCACTCAGGCTCCACTGGACTGTTTTGGATTGCAAGCAATTGGGGGGGGGGAACGTGCAGATCTATCTTCGCAGAGGAGGGAGAGCTTGTACCTAAATAAAACTTGGTCTTAAAGGTGCCAATGGACTGTTTTGGACTGGGGGGGGGAGGGGCTCTGCAACTTACCTGGCTGCTTCTTGCTCTGACTGAGGGCTGCTGGGAGCAGGGGGTGGGGCTTATTGCATGTGCCCGCCCCCTGGGCTCTTTACTGCTGTGCGCTCCTGCAGGAAATGACCCCTGCATAGAAGCCAAGGCCTCCCCTCCGCAAATGTTGCTTCCTGGGACCAATATTCCCAGGTTTACTGCCTCTGGCCATTGGCCATTATGGGTCATAGCCATTGATTCACCTATTCCTCATGAATCTGTTTAATCTCGTTTTGAAGCAATTTGTCAAAGCCAGTATTGGAGTCACAGTACATCGTAAAGAATTGCACATAGAAATGTCCTCCAAAAGGGCACTGGATTTCTCTGAAGGAGCAAGAGAGAAAGAAGATTGACAGAAGGCAATATTTTCACATGAATGAACAGGCCTGGGTTTGCTAAAATGAAAGGTAAAAAAATAAACCCAGAAGCTAGGATCATCAGACAACTGAGTGTGAGAATAATAAGCATAAACATGTCTAACCTGACAGATTTAAAAGGTTACCATTGTAGCAAGAACAGAGATGTTTACTGGGAAAGCATAATACAGACAGGCATAGTTTGTGTTTTTTTAAAGGAGGAATCATTTCACTGCTTGCGTAACTGGTGGTGAAACTTGTCAAAAAGACTGAGAGCTGATTTGTGCAGGCATGTGCTTCATTAGTCAGTATTTGATCATTCACAATAACATAACAAATTCAGAGTCCAGTGGCACCTCTAAGACCAATAAAGGTTTATTCAAGGTATGAGCTTTTGTGTGCAAGACACATGATTTCAAATACACTGCAATGGCAGTCAAGGTTATTCAAACTTCTAGCCAGAGAATGAACAGCAAATTAACATGCAACATGATGGTGATCAAGATATGCTAACTGACACTAAGTAACAAGTTAAGGTTATAAGGTCAACAGATGTAAAGCAATAAATATGTCAAACTATCTGATAAATGTCTAAAGGCATATTTTCTAATTGTGGGACGTGTCTGGGAATCTTAAGAACATAAGAACATAAGAACATAAGAACATAAGAGATGCCAATGTTGGATCAGGCCAAAGGCCCATCCAGTCCAACACTCTGTATCCCACAGTGGCCAGAAATACCAGTGCCATCAGGAGGTCCACCAGTGGGGCCAGGACATTAGAAGCCCTCCCACTGTTGACCCCCCCCCCAAGCACCAAGATGACAGAGCATCACTTGCCCCAGAGTCCCTATCTATACCTTGTGGCTAATAGCCACTGATGGACCTCTGCTCCATATGCTTATCTAATTCCCTTTTGAAGCCGTCCATGCTTGTAGCTGCCACTATTTCCTGTGGCAGTGAATTCCAAGTGTTAATCACTCTTTGGGTGAAGAAGTACTTCCTTTTATCTGTTCTAACCCGACCGCTCAGCAATTTCATGGAGTGCCCACGGGTTCTTGTATTGTGAGAAAGGGAGAAAAGTACCTCTTTCTCTACCTGCTCTTTCCCATGCATAATCTTATAAACCTCAATCATGTCACCCCTCAGTCGTCGTTTCTCCAAGCTAAAGAGCCCTAAGCGCCTTAACCTTTCCTCATAGGGAAAGTGTTCCAACCCTTTTATCATTCGAGTTGCTCTTTTCTGCACTTTTTCCAAAGCTATAATATCCTTTTTAAGGTGTGGTGACCAGAATTGCACACAGTATTCCAGATGAGGTCGCACCATTGATTTATATAGCGGCATTATGATATTGGCTGATCTGTTTACAATACCCTTCCTAATAATCCCCAGCATAGCATTGGCCTTCTTTATTGCAGTCACACACTGTCTCGACATTTTCAGTGAGTTATCTACTACAACTCCAAGATCTCTCTCTTGATCAGTCTCTGCCAGTTCAGACCCCATCAACGTGTATTTATATTTAGGATTTTTGGCTCCAATGTGCATCACCTTGCACTTGGCCACATTGAACCCCATTTGCCATGTTGACGCCCACTCGCCCAACTTTGACAGATCCCTTTGGAGTGCCTCACAATCCTCACTGGTTTTCACCACCCTGAACAACTTCGTATCATCCGCAAATTTAGCCACTTCACTGCTTACTCCCAACTCCAAATCATTAATGAACAAGTTAAAAAGCAGTGGACCAAGTACTGATCCCTGTGGTACCCCACTGCTTACACCCCTCCACTGGGAGAACTGCCCATTTATACTCACTCTCTGTTTTCTATTAATTAGCCAGTTTTTGATCCATAAAAGGACTTGTCCTTTTATCCCATGATTTTTGAGCTTACTTAGGAGCCTTTGATGAGGAACTTTATCAAAAGCTTTCTGGAAGTCAAGGTAAACAATATCTATTGGATCCCCCTTGTCCACATGTTTGTTCACCCCCTCAAAGAACATTAACAGGTTAGTGAGACAAGATCTTCCCTTACAGAACCCATGTTGAGTCTGCCTCAATAGGTTTTGTTCATCTATGTGCCTACTAATTCTTTCCTTAATAATGGTTTCCACCAATTTACCCGGTATCGACGTCAGACTGACTGGCCTGTAATTTCCCGGATCTCCTCTGGAACCCTTTTTAAAGATGGGAGTGACATTAGCTACCTTCCAGTCCTCAGGAATGGAGGCTGATTTTAAGGAGAGATTACATATTTTTGTCAGGAGATCCACAAGTTCACAATTGAGTTCTTTCAGAACTCTTGGATGTATGCCATCTGGGCCTGGTGATTTATCAGTTTTTAAGTTGTTTATCAGTTTTAGGACCTCCTCTCTCGTCACCTCAATCTGACTCAGGTCTTTCAACACCCCTCCCGAACTCAGCGGCTCTGGAGTGGGCAAGCACCTCTCATCTTCCACAGTGAAGACGGAGGCAAAAAATGCATTTAGCTTCTCAGCCATTTCCCTATCATCCTTCAGTACTCCTTTTACCCCTTGGTCATCCAAGGGCCCCACTGCCTCCCTGGCTGGTTTCCTGCTTCTAATGTATTTGAAGAAAGTTTTATTGTTGGTCTTTACATTTTTTGCTATATGCTCCTCATATTCCCTTTTTGCCTGCCTGACCACAGACTTGCATTTTATTTGCCATAGCCTGTGTTCTGTTTTATCAGCCTCACTGTGACTAGCTTTCCACCGCTTAAAGGAATCCTTTTTACCTTTTACAGCTTCCATTACTTTGTTTGTTAACCATGTAGGCTTTTTCTTATACCTGTTTGTGCCTTTCCTAACCTGCGGAATATATTTTATTTGAGCTTCTAGAATTGTAGTTTTAAACAGTTTCCAAGCTTCCCCAATGGTTTTGACCCTTTCTACTTTTCCCTTCAGTTTCCTCCCCACATGTCCCCTCATATCAGAAAAATTACCCCTTTTAAAGTTAAAAGTGGTTGTGTGAGTCTTTTTGGCCAATTCTTTATTTGTACAAATGTTGAACTCAACAACATTATGATCACTGTTCCCAAGCGGTGCAATCACTGTTCCCAAGCGGTGCAATCACTGTTCCCAAGCGGTGCAATCACTGTTCCCAAGCGGTGCAATCACTGTTCCCAAGCGGTGCAATCACTGTTCCCAAGCGGTGCAATCACTGTTCCCAAGCGGTGCAATCACTGTTCCCAAGCGGTGCAATCTTCATTCTCTCCCATCAGGCATGGAGGGCACTTAACACTACATCCCCCTCCAAAAATGCTGTTATGTCAGCAGACATCCTAATATCCCTTGCATACACTCAGTATTCTAATATACTATTCTGAAAAGGAAATACACTAAAATACATTAAAATACAGAGGATCTATAGTCCTTGTTGAGAATACATATGTGAGGACTGAACGAGTTAGCATATGTAATGAGATAAAAAACCAATATCCCTGTTGAGTCCTGGGGAGGTTTTTGTTCCAAGTGTTGTAATAACTTGTAATTCAGCAATTTCCATTTCCATTCTGTTTCTGAAGTTCCTTTGTAATAAAACAGCTACTTTGAGGTCACCTAGGAGGTTGAAGTGTTTCCTACAGGTTTCTCAATCTTGTGATTCCTGATGTCAGATTTGTGTCCATTTCTTCTCTGGCGTAGGGTTTGTCCTGTTTGTCCTATGTAGAGAACCGAAGGGCATTGTTGACATTTAATGGCATGCACAATGTTAGAAGATGAGTAAGTGAATGAGCCTCTGATGGTGTAGTTGGTGCTGTTAGGTCCAGTGATTTTGTTGTCTGGGTGTATATGGCAGCAAAGTTGGCATCTGGGTTTATTGCAAGCTCAGGCATGGCCATTGGTACAAGCTGAGGAGTGAGAGCCAAAGGGTGAGAACTACTGGACTCTTGGGCCTTTGGCTTTTAGCTTGTGGCTCACGGGTGGTACCTGTGAATGAACCAGCAATTGATTTCTGATCCTGACCCACTCAAGCCACATATGCGTTTGTTTCTTTTTTTTGCTTATGTATATTGAATTTCTTTGTTGTTGAAGGGGGTGATGGTGCTGCTGGTGAGAAAATCAGGATATAAATACTTAAATAACTAAAAAAAAAGGTGAAAGGTTTGTGAAATGGTTAGGGAAAAGTCTTCAGGGTTGGAAGGACTGATGTTGTCAACCAAAAAACACACACAAGAGGTCTCAGTTTTGAGTGATACTGTAAAATGATCCAAGGCTCCAAGGCTGGATTCCACAAAGATCCAAAAGAATGACTCCAGGCTAGATGGCTTTGAGGGCTGGTTCATAAATAGATGCTGACCACATGATGACTCCAGCACTAGGGCTGCCAAGTGGGGGCGGGGGCAGGTAAACCCCCACTTTGGAGGCCTGATTTCCGCCGCCGCGGAATCGGGCCCTGGGGGGAATCCCCCCCCCCGAAGCACAACGTGGCTGCGTCACCAGAGGTGACGCAACCATGTTGACCACGTTGGGGGCGTGGCCCGGATCATCGGAGGGAAAACTCTATGGTGGCCATGCCCTCAACGTGGTCGATGTCGCACGTCGATGTCCCCCGCCAGTGAGTTTTTTTTACTTGGCAACCCTATCCAGCACTGAGTGAAATTTATGTATGAATGAGCCATCGTGGACCAGACATCTTCAACAGAACTTTCATGAACACACAAAGGTGTTTCACATCCTATCAGACCATTGGTCTACCAGGGTTCATATTGTCTATTAACAGCAAATTTCTAGGGTCTCAGATAGAGGTCTTTCACATCGCCTGATCTGAGACCTGATCCTTTCTTAACTTGAGATGCCAGGAATTGCACCTAGAACCTTCCTCAGGCTGACAGGCCCCCGCTGGGCATGGGGGATCCCCTGCCCCATGCTCCCAATTACTGCTGCAGCTGCTGCCACCAGTGGAAGAAAAAATGACCTTTAAAAAATGCCATTGCTGACAGTGTGACATATCTTTCAGGAAACACCTGGAAGTAATGTCAGTCCTCTCTAGGAATCATAGAATATGATGTATGTTCAGTGATGTTTCCCTCTATCCCACCCCCTGCAAACAATATGCTTTGATAACCACTCAGCACAGTGCAACTAATGCTAGTTCACATAATACGAGTTAAGCACCAGAAGTGCAAACCAATCGAGGTAAAGAAGTATACGAGCATAAAGAAAATACCTTCTGAAAGTAAACCTCTCATTGATTCTCAAGTCACAGATACCATTTAGGCTGATTCCGCAAAAAAATGTGTTCTTGATCCTTATTTTTTAGGATCAAGAAGATGCAGGGGAAATTGGGGGGAGATGCAGGTCAAAATGCAGCCACGGAGTAAATAGTGGGAAATTGAGCAGTACAAGCGGGGGAAACGGGAGACCGAGGGCGCAATAACTTCTTTTTTGGAATCAGTCTTAGTGAGTTCAGATGGGCTGCTAGAGACATGGTCTGATTCTGAGTAGTGACAGAGGAGGTAGGTGAATTGAGTCCATATTCTGATGAGATATTTGGGCAATCTTGTTGCATATTGTTGATCACCTTTCTCGTTCAGACATTGTGCTGATTTTTGTTTTAAGTGTTGTTTTGTGTTATCTTTAGGGTCTCATGATTCGTTTAGCTTCTACATCGATGAAGCCTCTCCAGTTGGACCCGAGCAACCAGAAACTGTCCAGAACTTTGTCTCCGTGTTTGGAACTGTGGCTAAAAAGCTGATGAGAAAATGGCTGGCAACACAAACGATGAATTTTACAAGCCAGCTGGCAGCAGGTATACGGTATTTTGATCTCAGAATCTCCACAAAGCCCAGAGACCCTGACAATGAACTCTACTTTGCTCATGGTCTGTTCAGTGCCAAAGTCAATGAAGGTCTTGAGGAGATCAGTGCCTTTCTTGCTGACCATCATAAGGAAGTGGTCTTCTTGGACTTCAACCACTTCTATGGAATGCAGAAATGTCACCATGAAAAACTGGTCCAAATGCTCAAAGACACTTTTGGGAGTAAAATGTGCCCTGCTATATTTGCTCATGAAGTTTCTCTCCAGTACCTCTGGGAGAAGGATTACCAAGTGTTGGTATTTTATCACAGTCCAGTGGCTCTGGAGGTCTCATTTCTGTGGCCAGGACAGATGATGCCAGCGCCATGGGCAAACACCACAGACCCAGATAAACTGATCCAGTTTCTCCAGGCATCAATCATTGAGAAAAGAAAGAAGGGCTCTTTTTTTATATCTCAGGTGGTGCTGACCCCAAAGGCTAGCACGGTGGTCAAGGGGGTCACCAGTGGTCTCAGAGAAACCATCACAGAAAGGTGAGTGGTTACAAAGACCAAGATCATTCAGGTAAATGACATTTTTCTCTGTTGGCTCTGTTAGCTCAGCCTATTAGCAGAGGTTGAAGAACATCCATTTCCGATTTTCTGTCCTTATCGTATATGATGTTTTATAGGCCAACTTAGAGGTAATGGAGAAAAACTAAAATAATAGATGGTTATTTTACCTCGCCCTGATCTGGATGGCACAGGCTAGCATGAGCTCATCAGATTTTGGAAGCTAAGCAAGGTCGGTCCTGTTTAGTACTTGGATGGGAGACCACCAAGGAAGTCCAGGGTTCCTATGCAGAGGCAGGCAATGGCAAACCACCTCTGACCATCTCTTGCCCTGGAAACCCTACAGGGCAGCCATACGTCAGCTGCAACTTGATGCCACTTTTCACCACGGTAAGGAGTTATTGGCATTAAACCAGATGCTGAATGTTTTTGAGGACTGTTTTTTGTTTTTTATTTACTATTTTATTTTATTTCGTTTCGAAATATATACCCTGTCTTTCTGCCCTCACAAGGGCCAACAAGAGAGCTGACAAAACATACGCAATAAAATCACCATTAAAACATCATTAAAACAACTAAAAACAGAGCTAAAATATGCAGAACCACATAAGGACCGCCTTCTCCCATGTGAACCTACCCACTTACTCCAGTCATCCTCAGAGACCCTGTTTCTGTTGCCCCTGTCATCTGAGGCTAAACAAATGGTGACCCGAGAGAGGGCTTCCTCCATCATGGCCCCAAAGCTTTGGAACTCCTTCCCCAAGAGGATCTATCTGTCTCCATCTATTGGTGTCTTTCGCCAACAGGTGAAGACTTTTTTGTTCCATCTGACATACCCCCAGTAACATTTTTTGGCCCTCCTCCTAGTCTTGTTTTGTTTAAATGTTCCAACGGTTTTGTTTGCTGCCTTGCGGACCCAGATTGGGTAGAAAGGTTGCTTCCAAGCATCACTTAGGTAGTATACATCCTATGTGTGTGTGTGTCAGCTGGGAAAAATGTTTTAAAATACTTTTCTAGTAAGGCAACCGTTGCTGCAGGCATTGATTTTTTTCCCTTTCCCTTGTGCGATTTAAATTCTGTTTCTTACCACATTATTGGGAGAAAATAGGACAAGATCAAAGTTCAAGAGCTCAGTTGAGCTTGGAGTAAATCTGTGTCAAAAGGCTTTTTCTTTGTATTTTTTTTCCTTTTTGGAATCTGCCCTTATCACTAATGAATGTATTTCAAGTTCCAGCGAATAATCATGCATGAATACCTGAAAGATTTGACTTGTGAAGCAGTGACTGGTATTTCACGTTTGAACCACGCAATGTGAACCTTAAGGGAGTTATGGGATGGTTGTGAATGGTTGTGTGAGTGTATATGAGTATGGTTGTAGATCACCGAATGATTGCATCTTAATTTCGTTGTACTATGTACAATGACAATAAAGTATATTATTATTATTACAAGCTGCAACAAAACATTCTCAATCTCTATCCACTTTCCCTCTCTAATTGGATGTCCACCTGATTTCCCAGAGACCCACTTTTAATTTGATGTAATTGGTAGAATACGTATATTCTTTTAAAGTCTTTAAAAGTAATTACTGTATCCTCTAGGGTCAAACCTATAAATCGGACTATATGGTAACTATTAACTGCCATGAGGGGTCATTTTGGGGGGGGACGCGGGGGGACGCCATCCCCCCGGGTGAGGTGTGGGAGGGCGGGGCCTGGAGCTCCCTGCTGGTGCCCGCTGGAGGTCGCCGCCGGCTGTGGGGAGGACACACTTCCGGTGATGTCAGGGGGTGTGGCATATGCTAATAAGTTATGCTAATGAGTCCCCCTAGCTCTTTTTCTACGAAATGACCCCTGCATGAAACAGAGGCCATACCGAAGGGACACTACCAACAGGTATCTTTATTTCAACCTCAACGATAGATCAGGATGAAATTTGGAACTGAAGTGGTCCCTAACAAGAGCACAGCTCAACTGGAACTGGAAAACAGATCTGCTCTTGCTGAGAGGCTGCATTCAAGAGCTCCCTACTATGAGAAGCCAGAAGGGCCAATATACCACTAATGTTCCCATTTTCTTTCTACATTATGTCACAAAGGCCACTTCCACATAGGTTGTTTTCCTTGGGTTTGATGCTGTTGGGAAGCAGGTTTTCTTCCTGCTTCCCCACAGCATCGCGGTGGATTTGTGACTCTCCCAAGTGCAACTGGTGTAAATAACCCACTTGTTAAGGGAAGCATTCCTTTTAAAACAGACACATGGAAACAAAGGGGCTGTTTGCCTGCTACAAAGCAACACATTTAACCACTAAATCACAGGCCTATGAGATTGCTATTCTCTTTGATACCTGATCTCTGGAGATTAACAGCCAACTGGCTATAGAAAAGTCAGAAGTTTATATATTTTTATATATTCCAGGTGTCACGTTAAAACTTTGTATCCAAGCCAAAGATAACTCCTGTTTATCTTTTAAGATTTTTTTTTATTTAAAATCAGTCTAATCATGCTTGAAATGAGTAAATATGAAAGAATCACTATGATACAAAAGATATTTGCAGGTGCACGTGAAATCAGAAACAGAAATACATACATATCCTTTATTCTAGCTGTCCTGACTTGGATGACACTACTTTGGAAGCTAAGCAGGGTCGGCCCTGGTTAGTATTTGGAGGGGAGACCACCAAGGAACTCCAGGGTTGCTATGCAGAAGAAGGCATTGGCAAACCACCGCTTGAACGTGTCTTGCCTTTGAAAACTCTGTGGCGTCACCATAAGTTGGCTGTAACTTGATGGTACTTTACACATACATCCTAATTATTTTAAGATAAAATACAGTTTCTGAGATTCCCACCAAAGCGCGTTCAGAAAGATTGGATGGTCTTATGTAGCCCATATGTGACAGATTCAAGAGCATTTTGGGTGCAGCAGTTTTATATAGGCCAACTACATGAAACCCTGGAGCTGCGGTGGCTCAAGTGGTTAAGTCACTGAACTGCAGGCTGTGGAAGGTCGGTAGTTCAGCAGTTCGAGACCCGAGTGTGCCGCATGACGGAGTGAGCTCCCGTCTCTAGTTCCAGCTCCTGCCAACCTAGCAGTTCGAAACCAAGAAATTGCAAGTAGATAAATAGGTACCACTTCAGTGGGAAGGTAACAGTGTTCCGTGCGCCTTGGTGTTTAGTTATGCCGGCCACATGACCACCGAAACGTCTTCGGACAGCACTGGCTCTTCGGCTTTGAAACGGAGATGAGCACCGCAACCCTAGAGTCGGATTTGACTGGCTTTCGAGCAAGGGAACCTTTACCTTTACCTTTACATGAAACCCACACAATCATAACAAAACCTTCCAATTTATCATGACTGCTAGTTTGAGGTGAGCAATTCCTTGAAATTAGAAGAAATATCCCATAGAATTATATGTATCAAAACTGTGCACTGTTAGATCAACTTGTTCAGAGATCCGTCTATTCAAACTTCTCTCTTCTCCAGGGATGGAACATAGAACATAGCTGAGAAACTAAAACGTGTACATGTTTTGCAATTTGGAAACTAAAGCAAATTGTTAGGCTTGCTGTTTGTTCAGTCGATACCTTTAACAGACAAGGGTCTGCAAGATAGGGGTTCCTCGGCTTTCCCCAAGTCTTTCCCAAACTGACTTTGTTTTGGGAAAGATTGCAGCAAAGCTTGAATGACAGCTGTGTGGACAGCGATGTCTGGATGTTCTTGGTCTTGACTGCAGAACTATGGGATGCTTTTCCAGTTTGAGGTAGTGGTTCAGAGGGTGGACTCTAATCTGGAGAACCAGGTTTGATTCCCCACTCGTCCACATGCATCTGCTGGTGTGACCTTGGGTCAGTCGTAAGTCCTTTCAGAGCTGTTTTCTCAAGGGCAGTTCTCTCAGAGCTCTCTCAGCCTCACCTACCTCACAGGGTGTCTGATGTGGGGAGGGGAAGGGAAAGGAATTGTAAGCCGCTCTGAGACTCCTTCAGGTAGTGAAGGGCAGGGTATAAATCCAATCCCCCCTCCCCCCCTTCTTCTTCTTCTAATTCCATACACATATTAATAAGATTATTTTCTCTCATAATATCGTCCTTCCTTTAATCCACTTGGTCTCCTAAGGTACGGCTGTTTCATATTACAATGAAACCACAATTGTTGCCTTGGTCTTAAAATCCTGACTCAGTAACGTTGTAGCTTGGGGGTGAGGCTGCCACTGGTTGAGTCTTCACTCTCTTGAATTAATGCAGTGTGTGTTATTTATCATTAAAAAAATCATACTTCCATTGAAGTAGTTAGCTAAAGTGTAAGTACGTCCTTGAAAGTTAAAACTCTTCCAACAGGATTTTTATTTCTTGACATTCCCTGCATAGCCTCTTCAAACTATTCCTGTTTTATTACTTTCCCAAACAAATTTCTTTCTTCATATATTTATGATGTGGATTCCAGGATAGTGCTTATTTGCTGTGTTGCAAGTCTTGAAATGTACATTTTTTTACGGTATTCCTCAGTGATATTGTTTTTCCCTGTTCACAAACTATTCCTTCAGAGGTTGGCACTGAAGGAACTATTACACTGTAATCCTCAGAACACTTTCCTGGGAGTAAGCCACATTGAATAGCCCTGAGTAGGATTATGAGTAGACGTGCTTAAAATGGTGCTAATAAATTGCTCTTTTTGCTGTTTTATTTCACAGGTTAACATCTTCCTTGTTTTATTATCATAGTAAAACTGTCTTTGGTTGGGAAACATGAATGGCTTTTCTATTTCCCTTGCATCTAATAGTAGCATCTGCTCTTTACATACCCTCAGGTCTCTTTTCATTCCTTGCTAAACCTTAATCTTTATTTCATTTTGTAATTTTCTAAACCTCATATGTTACTTTTCTCTTATCTCTACCTTTTTTCATTTTATGTATGGGTGGAGAATGATATAAAATACCTTCTCATATGAACTGCAAATTACTCCCACGCTGTCTAAATATGAACTTGTGCTGATATATTCACTAGAGGGGGAAAAGGTCTGATCTCATTCCTGATTTGGACTACTAAATCCTTATCTGCTAAAAGAAACTGATTTAACCTCCATATTTTATTTACGTTATTAACTCCCAAGTGTGTTGAGGTTGTGAAAGCGTGGTCCCCTATAGTGTGAGAGCTTATTTCTCTGACTGGTTGAAGAACATTTGGAGTAGCGACTGTAATATCAATTTTAAAGTGACTATTATGAGCAGCAGAGAAAAGGTGTGCTTTTATGGCTCAGCTGCTGCAGACTTTAACTCCCCAAAACAACAACAACAACAAAAAGCATAGTGCTATTTTTTACAGTTACTCTTATACTTAACATTCCATTTAATTATTATCCGTGGCATATATGTATTTATTTTACAAACTGTATGTCTTGCTTTTCTGCCCTCACAAGGTGAATAACAGATTAGAACATACAAAATAAAACCTCATTTTAAAACCATTAAACCCAACCCCCATGTCATTAAAGCAATTAAAAACAGAGTTAAAATACATGTGTGTGTTCATATGCTAAGTGTCGTCAAGTGACTTCCGACTTATGGCGACCCTTTGAATTAATGACCTCCTAAAGATCCTGTTGTTAACAGCTTTGCTCACATCATACAAACTGAGGCTATGGCTTCCTTAATTGAGTCAATCCCTCTCACGTTGGGTCTTCCTCTTTCCCCGCTGCCTTCAACTTTTCTTGGCGTTATTGTCTTTTCCAGTGACTCTTTTCTTCTTGTAATGTCACCAAAATATGATAGTCTCAGTTTAATCACTTTTAGCTTCTAGGGAGAGTTCAGGTTTGATTTGATCTAAAATATATACAGACACAAAACAGAAAAGAGCAGGAGTCCAACAGCACCTTAAAGACTAACAAAATCTGTGGTAGGGTATGAGCTTTCGTGAGCCACTGCTCACTAGAGATTCTAGCTGTATCCGAAGAAGTGAGCCGTGACTCACGAAAGCTCATACCCTGCCACAAATTTTGTTGGTCTTTAAGGTGCTACTGGACTCCTGCTCTTTTCTACTGCTACAGACAGACTAACACGGCTACCTGTCTAGACATATAACAAGGATTGTATACACCAATTAAATATAACAGGACAAACATCCATTTTCTTCCATTTGCATGTCCTGGATTTCTTGTTACATTCTATTCCACAACAGTAGAGTGATTGCTGAAAATCCCGTTTCCTCACTGACACCAGCCATGCTTAATAGATGAGAAAAGAACCAACAACAGCATTGCCTAGGCAGATATTAACGTGCACATGCTCTGTGCCAGGAGAGATGGCTCCTCAGATCAGAGGTCATTTCGGGGGGGGATCGCAGTTCCCCCGGATGAGATACGGGGGCGGGGCACATGACGAAGCCCCGCCCCCTGCTTCCAGCCGCCCCGCTTCCGGCCCTCATTCAGCCAGGAGGAGGCAGAAGAAGAGGGAGGGTAAGTTGCTTCCTCCCTGCCTCTCCCCACCCCTGCCTGCCTGGGGCCAGGGAGGGCCTTCGCGGGGCTTCCTTGCACTCCTGCCGGCCTTAAAGGTCCACCGCCGGGCCCCTCATGGGGCTCGGCAGTGGAGCTGCAAGGCTGGCGGTGGCGGCCGGGACCGTTGGGGGCGGGGTGTGTGGCCTTATGACACACTTCTGGTGATATCAGGGGGCGTGGCCTTATGACACACTTCCGGTGATGTCAGGGGGTGTGGCAAATGCTAATGAGTTATGCTAATGAGTTCCCCTAGCTCTTTTTCTACGAAACGACCCCTTCCTCAGATTATCCCTTGCTCCTCTTTCTAATCTTAAGACCTTTACTCATGTATCTACCAATCAAAAATTAATTTTAAACCTCAAAAATCAATTTAAAAATAACAAATAACCATAAAAAAGGAAAGTAGTCCCAGAGTGGCAAACATAGCAGAACACATGAAGCCTTATACTGAATCAAACTGTTGGTCCATCAAAGAGAGTATTGTGTACCCAGACTGGCAGTGGCTTTCCAGTGTCTCAAGTAGAAAGAGGTATTTCATGTCACCTACTACCAGATCCTTTTAACTGGAGATGCCAGGGACTTAACCTGGGACCTTTGGCATGCCAACATGCCACTCTACCACTGAGCCACAGCCCCCTCTGCCCGTAGAAGGCTTTGACTCTCTTAGGATTGCATTTCTAGTCGCCGACACAATGATGTCAGTTCCTAGCGATGTCATCACCCTGGGGCCATCGTCTGTGACATCCTGCCCACCCCCGGAATGCCCCCCAGATCCCCCCGCCACAATGGCAAGGGGACCTGGCAACCCTAGTGAAGAAGAAGTAGAAGAGATTGGATTTATACCCCGCCCTTCACTTGGAGTCTCAGAGCGGCTTACAAACTCCTTTCCCTTACCCTCCCCACAACAGACACCCCGTGAGGTGGGTGGGGCTGAGAGAGCTCTTTCAAGGACTGCTCTTGAGAGAACAGCTCTGAGAGAACTCGTGACTGACCCAAGGTCACATCAGCAGGTGCAAGTGGAGGAGTGGGGAATCAAACCCGGTTCTCCCAGATTAGAGTCCCCGCACATATAACCACTACACCAAACTGGTGTAGTGAGACAGCACTTCTGTTGGTGATAGAGGAGGGGTAATTTTTGCTGACCTCCCTTCAGCTGCAGACCCCCACTTTGCCTCCATGTCAGAGCTGCAGTAGGAGGGGAAGGAAAGTCTAGTTCTGTAAGTCCTGTTCTGGTTACCACATTGTGGATCCCACCCTATGTCTCTAGAAATAGAGAAATAGAGGATAGTCCTAGGGATGATGTTTGACCACGGCCATTCTTTTGCTGAGGTTCTGCTCCATGCAGGTAATGCTGCTTCCCCAAGGACCCTTTCAACAGGTACTGAACATATGAAGGAAGTTTATAATGATTCATGGCTGCGG
This sequence comes from Gekko japonicus, assembly GCF_001447785.1. Lineage (NCBI taxonomy): Eukaryota > Metazoa > Chordata > Lepidosauria > Squamata > Gekkonidae > Gekko > Gekko japonicus. The sequence goes on from NW_015164684.1 coordinate 235,578, forward strand.
TCACACACGCTAAATAATCCACTTTCAATCCACTTTCAGTGCACTTTCCAACTGGATGTTGCCAGTTCACACAGTACAAATCCAGTTGAAAGTGCACTGAAAGTGGATTATTTAGTGTGTGTGACCGCAGCCAAACACACATAAAGCTACATTATAATGAATCAGACTGTCAGTCCATCAAGGTCAGTACTGCCTACACAGGCTGGCAGCAGCTCTCCAGGGTCTCAGACAGAGGTCCTTCACATCAGGAGCCAGTTTGGTATAGTGGTTACGAGCACAAACTCTAACCTGGGAGAACTGGGTTTGATTCTCTACTCCTCCACATGCAGCTGCTGGGTGACCTTGGGCAAGCCACAGTTCTCTGAGAGCTGCTCTCTCAAGAACAGTTTCTGTCAGAGTTCTTTCAGCCCCACTTATCTCACAGGGTGTCTGTTGTGGGGAGAGGAAGGGAAAGGAGATTGTAAACCGCTCTGAGACTCCAAGTGAAGGATGGGGTATAAATCCATTCTCTTCTCTTCTTCTCTCTACCTGGCAACCTTATTTATAGGCCATTGACTTTTGTCAGGAAGCAGTAATGGAAGCGCAGGTATATTGCTGACCCTTTCTGTCTGCCCTTTTCAGTCCATGGGTGGTCATGACTACAGGGTAGCAACATTTGATCAAATAGTTGTTTAGATTAATTGCTTGAAAACCTTTTGATTGACTAAAATGGAGGCTTGGCTTTTAAAGACACATTTTAGTTTAAATGATTATTCATAGCCTGCTTCTCTCCCCAGTGAGGACCCAAAGCCGCTCACACGCAGCCGGTCGCAAGGCCTCTGAAGATCATTCGGCATGCTGATATGGTATGACAGTGTGTGTTTGCTACAAAACAGCCAGCACTGATGCTGAGCGTTGACGCACAGGCATGGCCCCACCTGTCACAAAGCTGCCAGTTTAGTGTAGTGGTTAAGAGCGGCGGACTCTAATCTGAAGAACCAGGTTTGATTCCCCACTCCTCCTTCACATGAAGCCTGCTGGGTGACATTGGGCCAGTCACAGTTCTCTCAGAACTCTCACAGACCCACCTATCTCACAGGGTGTCTGCTGTGGGGAGAGGGAAGGGAAGGCAATTGTAAGCCACTCTGAGACCCTTCTTCTTCTTCTACAACATTGTTCTTCCCTCCTCATGTTTATTCTCGCAACAGTGAACAGTGAGGTGATTTAGGTTGGAAGAGAGAGTCCCTGGCCCAAGAGCTTCCACAGCAGAGTGGGGAATTCACACTTGAGTCTTCCGGGTCCTAGTATGACAACCACTATACCACATGGGGTCTCATAAAGACTGTAAATGGTAGCCACCATCTTAGAAGAGAGTGTTCTTTTTTCTCTCACGCTCAGGAGAGAACTAATATTTGACATGAAAGTATACTCTCACAGTCAAAAGAGAACCAATATTTGATGTGTGTGTGTGTGTGTGTGTGTGTGAAAAATACATATTTCAGTCATATAAAAGTTCATGCTGCGTTAAGCGAACAATTAATTAACTGTTGGAACCTGAGGCAATTAATTGAATCTGGTGACTTGAATCAGGTGATACCTCTCATCACCACTGTCTCTAATTTTCGTTTTTAAAAAAACAAACCCAAAAGACTCATCTGCCAAACAGGCAGTTTCAGATCATAATTCCCCCAAACCACACCACAATGTTCATGAGGTAGATTGTGCCTCACTGAAAAAGAGGATGTATGTACGCAGCCATTCGCAAGGCCTCTGAAGATCACTTGACATGCTGATACGGTATGACAGTGCATGTTCACGACAAAACAGCCAGCGCTGACGCTGAGCGTTGACGCACAGGCATGGCCCCACCTGTCACAAAGCTGTTTCTTGAAGGCAGACGGGAATTACAAGAGCGTGGTTCGTCTGTCCTCCTCGGAATGAAGAATGGCTCGTTCTTCCCTCCCTCGAGCAGTGCTGCAAATGTACAATGCCAGATCACCATTGTAATCAAGATAAAAAAGAAAGGCGCCTCCGGGCCTCCCCTAAAACGTATCTCAGTGGCTAAGACACCATGTCTGTTTTAGGCTGATAATGTTCGATTAAGGGCTGTACTGTTGATACCGCAGTCCCTCTGGTCTAGTAATGTAATGCAGGGGAGGGGATACTTAATGATATTGCCAGGGCACAAGCAGGGGAAGATTTCCCAAAGCTCCTTCCTGTGTTCCCAAATGTAGTCTGGCTCAGAATTTTTATACAGCAGTGGTTGGCAAATAGCAGGTCATGAAAGAGTCTGGTATGTGATTTCTTTTCTTTTTAGATTTTGACGAGAGATGTCGAGAACTCGCAGCATTTTCAGGCTGAGCGCGATTCTCCCATGTGCAGTTTGCTTGCCGAGTTTGTTCTTTGATTAGCGGATAGTCCCTGCCAAATTCATTGTAGTTCCTTTTTCTTTTTCTTCTCCTTCCCCTACCCTTTCGCCTTTGGAAGCAAGCTGACAGGCAGGCAGGTATCTTTACTTAAAAAGTATGCTTTTGAAGCCCAGATGGTGGGGACCAACCACAGTGGTGGAGATCACTTCCTGTGGCTTGCTTGAAAGCTTGCCATTGAAACTGACAGGACACTGTTGGGAATGAAATGATGATATTTCTTAATTCGTCTGAAATATTCTTATTTTAAAAACTATCACCATTTCTGATAAGTCTGACAGTAGCAAAACATATCTTCCAATGTTAGGGCTGCCAAGTGTGGGCGGGGGGCGGGTAAACCCCCACTTTGGAGGTCCGATTTCCGCCGCCGCGGAATCGGGCCCTGGGGGGAACTCTGCTCCCCGAAGCACAGCGTGGCTGCGTCACCAGAGGTGACGCAACCACGTTGATCACGTTGGGGGCGGGGCCCCGATCGTCGGAGGGAAAACTCTATGGTTTTCCCTCCGACAATTGGGGCCACGCCCTCAACGTGTCAACGTTGCGCGTCACTTCCGGTGCTGTGCTGGCTGCGCGCGCGCGCACACGTCCACCGACAGCTCCCAGAGCCCGGCAAGGCTCCCCCGCTGCCAAGGTAAATAGACTTGGCAACCCTATTCAATGTAATCCTGTTAAGTACAAGGTTGTCAACTGCCAGTTTTCCATTGGCATGAGTGAGTTTTTCTGCCTCCTGGTCGGTTGTCAAATGAAGGCGTTTTTCTTGTAGTGGAGGGAACAGGCTGGGTTATATGTCATTATATTTTATTTCTCTCATGATCTGCATAAATCTGAGGGCTTTGGTTGAGACTGAAAAATCCCCTCTGATCTCACCTGAACTCCTCTGAGGGCTTCCAGTTGTAAGGGAAACAAGTGGGAAGAGTGGGTGTGACTTACAGAGCCTTCACCCTGCTGCTCCTTTGGCCATTCCCACGCACTCCCCCCCCCCCGCACACACTGGACCGTAATGCTGAGCTGAGGGGAAGGAGATTTGTAAATCCCACCCATTGTGCCTGCTTGTTTCCCTCATGTTAGAAATCTCGGATAATTTCGGATGAGATCAGAGGTGACTTTCTCATCTCACCTGGAGTTTCTTTTTCACATGCTATGGAGTATACAGATTTGGTCTGGAGTGCCTATGATGTGTTACGCGTAACACAATCACACATAAGTTGGAGGTTCCTCTCCGTTCCCCTGCATGAGATGCCCAAGGAAGAAGGAACTTTAGCCTTTCTCCTTGTGCCATTTTTCTGATCTGAAACAGTCGGGGGGGGGGTGTGCTATCTGGGGAAACCCAAATGTTCTCTGGGAAACTTGGTACTGTTTTTAGGACTGACAGCTCTGAGTTGAGAAATACCTGGAGGTGGAGCCTGAAGATGGCAGACTTGGGGAGGGGAGGGACTTCAATGGGGTATAATTCCATAGAGTCCACCTTCCGTAGTGGCCTTTTTCTCCAGGTGAACTGATCTCTGTTTCCTAGAGATCAGCTGTAATAGTGGGAGATCTCCAGCCACCACCTGGAGGTTGGCAACCCTATAGTGGTTTGTTATTTAATGGCTAATCATTTTATGCCTGTCTTATATTGTGAGGTTATATCTGTTAGAGGTTCCTGGGTATTGTTTTGGAACAGAAAAATGGACTTGTATGTGTATAAAGTGCCATCAAGTCGCAGCTGACTTATGGCAACCCAGCAAGGGGTTTTCAAGGCAGGTGAGAAGCAGAGGAGGTTGGCCACCCATGGCCTGCCTCTGCAGAGCCTTCCTTGGCGGTCTCCCTTCCAAGTTCTGTCCCGGCTTAGCTTCTGAGATCTGACAAGACTGGGCTATACCATGCCACTTTCCCTCCTGAAAAGTGGGCTAAACAATTAGTAAATAAATAAAAATGGTGTAATTTTTCCCAACAGGCTTGATAGCACCCACCTTGGATTGTGTCAGGCTGGGGAAATTGCATGAGGGGACGGCCAAAACCTCTTCTCTGTGTGCACCATGGTCCTGGAAACTGAGGGGAAATGGCATGTTTAATTATGTTACTGCCATAAGAACATAAGAGAAGCCAGTGGTGGATCAGGCCAATGGCAGTCCAAGAATACAGTGCATCACTTGCCCCAGACAGAGAGTTCCTATCTATACCTTGTGGCTAATAGCCACTGATGGACCTCTGCCACAGAGTGAAACTCCATACCCAACCTGTGTATTCCATAATATGCAAACACACATTGATAATGACAGGAACAAGCAGGGACAGCATGTGGGCAGACTTTTCAAAGCCTTGTCCCTGCCTGCCTGTCCCGTTCCCTTTCCCTCTCTCCACCCCTGCCGTGCCTTTTCCTCCCCCTCAGCCGTGCAGTAAATGGGCGACTGTGATGATCATTTACATGTTTACAATGTTAGTAAAAAGTACACGTTGACTCCTATAACAAGCTAGAGATCTACAGAGCTTGAAGTATGTGTCGTTTGCTGCTGTTCTCCGGCTCTTCCTGTTTGCTAATTAAAATTATTTGTTGGTCACTTTTATACCTCTGTCTTTCCTCCAAGCAATTCAGGGTGGCCATGGCCTCCTCCAGGGCTATTTTTGGGCAGGAACGCACAGGAACGGAGTTCCGGCTGGCTCCTGAGTTGGCCACGCCCAGAAGGAGCTCATTAGCATAACAGGCCGCACCCAACAGCAGAAACTCATTAGAATTGGCTACATTAGGGGTGTGTGGCCTAACATGCAAAGGAGTCCCTGCTACAAAAAAACCCCTGGGTTTTGACAACAAACAAGGTAAACAGAATAAGAAGCAAAAGGGGGGTGTGGCTGGATGACCACACTTCTGGTAACATGGGGGTGCGGTCTAATATGCTAATGAGCTGTACTATCAGGGGTGTGGCCTAATATGCTAATGAGTATCTGCGGTTGGGTATGGCTTATTATGCTAATGAGTTCCTGCTGGGCTTTTTCTACAAAAAAAGCCCTGGCCTCCTCTGATTTTATCTTCACAAAACCCTGTTAGGTAGGCCACCATGGAGGAAGGAGATTTGAACCTGCATTTCTCACAGCCCAGCCATCTAGGCACACAGCACCGCACTGGCTCCATTAGAAACACTGTTCCTTACACTTTATCTCCAACTCTAAAAATATAATTCTACCCTGTAGCAAGTGAAGAAAGAAAGATTTAAGAACCTTTGAAGATAAAGCCAAGCCGTATGAAAGTTAGAAAAACTAGGCCAGAGCAGATGCCTAAAGAAAGATCATCACTGCCAACTCTGGTAAATTGAGAAGGCTCAAACTTGATTCTGCTGCGTGTGGATCAGCTTCCCGTGTCCTGAAGCTCGAAGTCTGGGCCGTTAGGAAGAATTACTTTGGTATTTCTCGGTGATCTCAGCAAAGCGTCACATGAGCCGAAGAAAGTCGGAAGCGCTGAGTTTTTCTTCCCACTTGAACTTGCTGCTGGTCTCTTTGGTGAGTGAGTGGGACAGGTGGTTTCTGAGGCCTGGGTTGCCAGCCTCCAGTTAGTGGCTGGAGATCTCCAGGGATTACAACTGATCTCCAGACAACAGAGATGAGTTCACCGGGAGAAAATGGCCACTTTGGAAGGTGGACTCTATGTAGGGTTGCCAAGTATAGCTTACCTCCACAGTGGGGGACCCCTGGGTGGATCTTGGAGCACGGGCGCGCGGAGCGCGCCGCACGCACGTCACCACAAAGTGACATTATGACGCCGCGCATGCTGGGGGCGGGGCCACGACCATTAGAGGGGAAACCATAATGTCACTTCCTGGTGACACGCATGCCGGGGTGGGGTTCCCCCCGGGGCCCGATTCCGCGGCGGCGGAAATTGGACCTCCAAAGCGGGGGTTTACCCGCCACCCGCCCCAACTTGGCAGCCCTAACTCTATGGCATTATATCCCATTGTGTCTCTTGCCTCTCCAAACCCTGTCTCCTCAGTTCCCTGTCCCTCGCTTCTATCACATGTCTTGCCAGTGCTCTCAAGGGGCTGTCTTAGATGTCATGCCTGAGATGGAATTTACTGCATAAAAGTAGCCAGATCATACTCTGATCTCAGGGCCAGCAACACATTGAGTCAGGGACTAGATCATCTAACTCCCCCCCCCAAAAAAAAAACCTGAAAAGCATCCACTAGGAGATGAGGGGATCCCAGATAGGAACTGGGGGGGGGTAGCCTTTTGTTTGATAAAGGTGGTCTCTGTTATACTTAGATGCAGTATCAAAGGGACATTCCCAGGTCCCCCCGGCCACTGGTGGGGGGTAGGGTTGTTAGCTCCATGTTGGGAAACTCCTGGAGATTTGGGGATGGAGCCTGGGGGGGGGGGGTAAAAGGGACTTCAGTGCCACAGAGTCTATCCTCCAAATCCTCCATTTTCTCCAGAGCAACTGATCTCTGTAGTCTGGAGATGAGCTGTAATTCTGTGGGATCCCCTGGTTCTCACCTGGAGCCTGGCACCCCTACTTCCTCCTTAATAGCTAAGGGGGAGCATAACGCAAATGAGGTCTATTCAGCCATTTAGAATCAGGTGGAGAATTCAGTATCCTGAGACTGCCTTAGGTTGTTTCATGTATAGATGGAATTGCCAACCTCCAGGGGGCATCTGGAGATTCCCTGCTATTACAGTTGACCTCCAGATGACCAAGATCCATTCCGTTGGAGAAAATGGCTACTTTGGAGGGTGACTCTATGGCATGATATCCTGCCAATGTCCCTTCCCTCCCCAGGCCCCACCCCCAAAATCTCCAGGTATTTCCCAAACCAGAGCTGGCTGTGGCAACCCTATTTACAGAGCCATTCCTGTTTACAGTCCTATGACTCAACAGGGTATGCATTGCTTTCAGAAGTAACCAGTTGCTGCTTTTTGTCAAATGGAAACCAGACGAGCTGTCCTAGAGTTACCAGCCCCCCTGCTCATTGTCTCCAGTATCTGCCACCACTCCAGGTGGTGGTGGGGGGAAAGATTTTAAAAATGCCACAGGGCTCTATGCCTACATGTCACTTCCATGTGCAAGCTGGAAATGACAACGGGTAGCTCTAGGAAGTGCCAGAGACTCTATGGTAGCCATTGTCACTTCTGGGTTGTACCCAGACAACCGGTAGCTCTAGGAATTGCTGGAGACTCTGTGGTAACCATTGTTACTTCCGGGCTGTACCCACGAGTGACATAGTACTGTTGGTGATGTTGCTGACAACCCATGCCTCTCCATGTCTGCACCCTACAACTTCCTAAGCTGTTCCTGTAGACAAGCCAGAGTGAAATGTTTTGCTGTTGACTGCACCAATCTACGTCTTGCCGTGAATCTTCCAGATAGTTTTTGTAAGGAAGTAGTTCCTTGTTAAACATTGCAGTATCCTACCCTTCCTAACGATGGCCATTTTGCCAGCATGTCAGTAAAAAGCAGATAGTAATTAACACAGGAAAGCTTTGATTTGCCTTCATTTGACAACTGATTTTGCCTCATCTTGTGTACATCACACATACGGTGCTACTGGTAGACTGTCTTTGAGCTGACCTCACTTGCTTCCATCTGAAAAGCAAAAGCTAACACTCAGTTCGCGGTGAGGCTAAATTCATTAATGTTTGCAAAGTGCTTTTCAGAGGAAGTATAGAGCCAGGCTTTTGATTTCAAAGAGTAGGCATAAAATACTGAGATTTCTCTGTTATGATGGCTTTTTTTTGTTCCTGTAAGAGTCATTAATCTGATTTTATTTCACATTATATGTGGAGGGGGGAGAACATTCAGTCATTGGTTTTATTAATCCCCATTTCGGCATGAAATTAAATTTTATATGCTAAGATATAAAAGATGCATAGCAGGAGATAGTACCAAAGATACTTTTGCAACAGCGATCGCTGTGCACACGTGAAGGTGTACTATACTCCGGCAATTACCAATTCAAGAGCTTGTTGTAGCGAAGCTTTCTCCAGCCTCTGCAATTTGATCGGGTAAGAGAACAGAGAAGAAAGATATGGGTGTATATCGGTGGGTTTCAAGACAGTGAAGGAACATTCTATGGGCCTTAACCTTTTGGCAAGTTTTTAAAAAAATTGTAGAGCCATTGAAATGAGGGTTCTGGTCGCTAAGCAACTGTCATCAAGAATACATTACGGCATAGTAAAGTGGCTTTAAGGAGTGAGGCCAAACTGATTGGTGATGAGCAGTTGGGAGTCTTGGAGATTGGCCAGGACCATCTTTGTTTACCAGGCTTCATCACAGCGGAGTGTTTTGGCTCCACAGCTTTAAGACTAATACAGTAATGCATAGTGTGAAACACTAAAAAAAACACAAGAAACCCAACCCTCCTCCCTCCCACAATCTGGAAATCACCCGCCTCAAAGTAGGATTCCAATCATGGGCTCCTTATTTTCAAAAGTCTCCGTTGCTTTCAAGGATTTTCTCATATTACTGAAAGTCACTGCCGGAGACTAATTGGTGGTGGTGGAGGAGGAACCGTGGCCTGAGGATTCAAGCTGCCCTGAAAACACAAGACCCTCTGGCCTGGAAGCCTGGCTTGTAATGTAAGAATGCTGCAGATCTCATCACAAATACATGTGGCTGTAGAACTTTCTGAGTTCAAAGTTGGAGATCGGATGTGAGCCGATCACACTAGTGGACCTTCCTGATGGCACCTGGGTTTTGTGACGCAGAGTGTTAGACTGGATGGGCCATTGGCCCGATCCAACATGGCTTCTCTTATGTTCTTATGTGGTCTGTTCAGTTTGTGGCAAGGAGTTGCAAATACCTGTCGAACTGGTTTGCATTGAATCTTCCCCAAACTGCAAAGATGCTGCCAGTTCAAACAGATCAGTAGCCATTAGCATCTGAGAGCCAGTTTTGTGTAGTGGTTATGAGTATGGACTCTAATCTAGGAGAACCGGGTTTGATTCCCTATTTCTCCACATGCAGTCAGCTGGGTGACCTTGGGTCAATCATAAGTTCTTTCAGAGCTGTTGTCTCAAGAGCAGTTCTCAAAAGAGCTCGCTCAGCCACACCTACCTCACAGGGTGTCTGTTGTGGGGAAGGGAAGGGAAAGGAGATTGTAAGCCACTCTGAGACTCCTTCAGGTAGTGAAGGGCGGGGTATAAATCCAATCTCCTCCTTCTTCTCCTTCTAACTTAGATAAGCACTGGAGGGTAGGATTTTTAATGAAACAGTATTTATGGCCCTGTTCATACGAGCCCATTTGGGCCGGGAGCGGGACGGAACAGGGGCGGAGCAAACCGGCGCGATCCCACCTCAACATCTGGGGAGCGTGCCGGATCCATCCCGGTTCCGTCCCTTCCAGCGTTGCTCCGCGCCAAAAAAGAACCACCTCCTGAGGTGGTTCTTTCTGAAGGGCCGCAGCAACGCTGGCCGTGGGATCGCCGGCACGTCCTTGCGGCGGCACATCCCCGGCTCCTGGCCGAACTGCGCATGTGTGAGCATGCGCGGTTCGCCAGGCTCCCCTTCCCACCGTCGCGTTTTCCCTGGCATCTGATCGTGCCGGGGAGCGTTGCGACGCGGCTCGTGGGATCCGTGAGATCCCGCCGCGCCGTCCCAACTTTGCTGCGGCTCACTTTAGCCGCGGTACGAGCGTCGTATTCCCTGCCGTGTGGCAGGAACCTCTGATGACTGATTTATATGATTTCTGAGTGGCTTATTGAAAACAATTGCCTGCTGAGCAGAGTAGTTACTGTATTTACTTGAAAGAAAGATGATCCCCTTAAAAGTGTTATACACACAAAAAAATTATTATTGGACATAACTGTAATTGTATATGAATATAAGACCACCTCTTCTTTTTTTGTGTAAATTTGAGTAAATATCATAAGTAAAACGGACGGGAGGTAAACTCAGTAGGGCTGTGTGAGAATGCACATGAAAAGCCAATTGTGCTGTACTGCACAGTTAGTAAGAAATACACAGAAACAATCTGCTGAACACCCATGAGCAAACTGACAAACTGTCGAACTGATCACTGAAAAATTAGGTCTCTGTTCACAGCTGGCAAACAGGAGTTGAGCCAAATTAGCTGGCATTCAAGCTTCCCTACTCTGATCCCAGATGTTATAGTGGTAGTGTTTTTCACACAGTGTTGCAAGAAAAGCACGGGTTCGGAAGTACCTTTCCTTCATCATTCCCAATATTGAACTTACATATTGGCCATTGGTTCTGGTGCTTAGCTGAATTTAAATCCTGTTCACAACTAAATGAAAGATCGTCATATTCCCTGTATGCTACAGAATGGGCTTTCAGACTTGAGCCACTTGGGGGTGCCTGTTTTGGTTTAAACATTTCCAGAGACCCCAAGCCTTTCTTCTCTCTAACCAGTGTCTGCCACAGACCAGAAAGCCTTCTTTCAAAGTGTACAGTAAGCTGCTTATGCCTCACGGATGATTTTGTCCTCTTGTGTTCTCAAAACAATCCAATGAAGACCATAACTGCTATACTTTAAAAGCAAGATTCAGGTGGGTAGCTGTGTTGGTCTGAAGCAATAGAATAAAGTTTGAGTCCAGTGGCATCTTTAAGACCAACAAAGTATAATTCTGGGCATAAGCTTTTGTGTGAATGCAGAATTCTTCAGCAAAAAAAGAAGCAAGTTTAAGTGAAATGCTTGTATTACCTGCTCATGGCATCAGGTCTCAGAGGGTAGCTGAAACTAGGGATACCATTCCCCAGGTGGGGACGAGGGATCCCCCAATTTTGCAGGCTCCTGACCACAGCTGGCCAGATGGCTGGCAGGAGGAAATTTCTCCCACCCCAACGCCATGCACAACACGCTGATATCACCTGGAAACTAACCCCCATCCGAGTACTAACCAGGGCTGACACGGTATAGTTCTGAGATCTGACAAGATCAGGCTAGCCTGGGCCATCCAGATCAGGACTGTCAGTGGTTATTATTGATTATTGATGCACAGTGGTCTCTCTCTCTCTCTTGCCCTCTGCCCCCCCCAAGTGAAATGATTTGCATTAGTAAAGAGAGAGAAAATCAATTCAAATTTTATACCTGAAGCACCTATGGTGACTGCATTAAGACTCAGAGGATAAAATTAAAGAGAAGAGGATGGTGTTGTAAGCAGAGGTCATTTCGGTGGGGGATCGGGGGGGGAACGCAGTTCCCCCGGGTGAGGTATGGGGGGCGGGGCACATGACGAAGCCCCGCCCCCCGCTTCCGGCCGCCCCGCTTCCGGCCCTCATTCAGCCAGGAGGAGGCAGGAGAAGAGGAAGGGTAAGTTGCTTCCTCCCTGCCTCTCCCCACCCCTGCCTGCCTGGGGCCAGGGAGGGGCTTTGCAGGGCTTCCTTGCACTCCCGCCGGCCTTGCAGGTCCACCGCCGGGCCCCTCATGGGGCTCGGCACTGGAGCTGCAAGGCCGGCACTGGCGGCCGGGACCGTTGGGGGCGGGGTGTGTGGCCTTATGACACACTTCCGCTGATGTCAGGAGGTGTGGCCTTATGACACACGTCCGTTGATGTCAGGGGGTGTGGCATATGCTAATGAGTTATGCTAATGAGTTCCCCTAGCTCTTTTTCGACGAAATGACCCCTGGTTGTAAGCCACTTTGGGTCCACGTTGGGACAAAAAGTAGTATATAAAAATAAATACAATTGTTTCTCTGGAAAACAGAGAGGACAGTGAACAATGGAAGGATGAGTAAAGAAGGGAGCTCCAACTCCAATCCATATGACTCTCCCTACATTCCTTCCTTCCACGCCCATGATTACAACAGTCACTTTGTTGGTTCATAAGGAAGAGAATGCCCAAACATGGATGGCCCAGGCTACACTGATCTCATCAGACCTTCAAAGCTAAGCAGGGTTGGCCCTGGTTAGTATTTGGATGGGAGACCACCAAGGAATTCCAGGGTTGTTATGCAACAGGAGGCAACGGCAAACCTCCTCAGAACGTCTCTTGCCTTGAAAAACCTACTGGGTTGCCAGAAGTTGGCTATGACTTGATAGCACTTTAAATACCTGCACGCGCACACATGGAAGAGAATAACATTGGACATCTTTCCCCTCACTAGTGATTTAACAAACAGCTTTCCCCTCACTAGTGATTTAACAAACAGCTATTTTCACGTCTGAGAGGTTTTAGGAAGGGACTTCTGGATCAGAAGGTGTGTCTTGATGACAGGATTGATATATTAAACACTGATTGCCTCTTAAATGATAAAAGTGCATCGTTTCTGGCTGCAGGCTCAGCTGTTGTAATTCTGTGCTGCCGAAGCTGTCAGCAGGGTTCTTGTGTAATTTGGCAGCTTAGTCGGGGCATCAGCATCTGGCGCCCCAGGCAAAACCCAGAGCAGCTGTAATGGTGGTGGGTGGTACAACCTAAATATGTCAAGCATAAATAGTTAGGGACCTGCACTTTGCCCACTGCAGTAGTACACAATGGAGGAGAATGAAAAGCATGCTGAGTAATATGGGGGGATTAAAATCAATGTGACGGTTACATCAGACAGGAGACCCGCCCCCTCTGTTTGGTCAGGCACCTACTTGCAATGTACAGTTTTTTGTTAGACATAAAGTCAAAGCTTTGTAGTTGGATTTGGTTTCACAACATATATTTTGCCGTCAAGTCACAGCTGACTCATGGCGCCCCCATAGGGTTTTCAAGGCAAGAGACATTCAGAGCCATTGCCTACCTCTGCATCATGAATCTGGTATTCCTTGGAGGTCTCCCCATCCAAATACTAACCGGGACTGACCCTGCTTAGCTTCCAAGATCTGACGAGATCGGGCTAGCCTGAGCTATCCAGCTCAGGGGATTACACAAAATGGAAAAAAACAAAATAGGTAACAGATTTTTAAAATCGTTGAATTAATGTTTTAGAAACATACAAGGTTCTTCTTTTGCCATCCACACTGAAAGGAAAACGCATCCACTAACATGGAAATTCTGTTCTGTGTACAGATATAGAGCAGAATTTCCATATTAGTGGATATGATTTGACTAGCTTTCAAGCAAGGGAAACCTTTACCTTTCCTTTCTGTGTGGAAATGTTGGAAATGTGCACATTTCCCATAAAGCTATAGGGTTGAATTTATGAATGCCTGGATGGTAGGGTTGCCAGGTCCCTTACCTCTGCTGGTGTGTGGGGGTTGGGGATTAAATTAATTTGCATATTTCCCAAAGGCTCATGGGGATCACCATGACCTAGGCCAGTGATGGCAAACCTTTTAGAGACCGAGTGCCCAAACTGTGACCCAAAACCCACTTATTTATCGCAAAGTGCCAACACGGCAATTTAACCTGAATACTGAGGTTTTACTTTAGAAAAAACAACTCATGCATTAAATTATGATGATCCAAACAAAGTAAGGAAAGCAATCCCAAATGCTTTCATTTACTTAAAATTATTTGGCAGAGAATTCCACACTTTAATGATGGTCTGGGCCTGGTTGTGGTGATGGCATGCGTGCCCGCAGAGAGGGCTCTGAGTGCCACCTCTGGTACCTGTGCCATAGGTTCGCCACCACTGACCTACAAGCATACAGTATACAGCAGGACTGGGCTAGCAGAAAGGGGGGTTGTTGGTGATGTATTGGGAGCCAGTTTGGTGTAGTGGTTAATTGCATGGACTCTAATCAGGGAGAACCGGGTTTGATTCCCCCACTCCTCCACTTGCACCTGGCTGGCTGGCCTTGGGCAAGCCGTAGTTCTGAAAGAGCCTTTCTTGGAAAAAGAGCAGTTTCTGTCAGAGCTCTCTCAGCCCCACCTACCTCATAGGGGAAGGGAAAGGAGTTTATAAGCCGCTCTGAGACACCTTTGGGTAGTGAAGGTATAAATCCAATTTCCTCCTCTTCCTCCTCCTCTTCTTCTTGGTACCACTCTTGTGTGTCCTTCTAAGCTTTTTTGCCCTTTGTAAGGGAACTCAAAAGGAATGGAGTCCTGGGTGATGTCATTGTGTTGAGGGTGGTATTTCCAGTTTTACTGGAAGTGGCCCAAAAATGTCATTTGGGGGTGGGATGTTCCCCCACTGACCTACAGCAGGGAAGCCTGCTCCAGACTGGGGGATCCCCAGCCCAGACAGGGGGGCTGGGTTCCGTACTCCATGGAAAGACAACTCACTTAATGCAGACCTGTCTGTGCAAGCAGTAGGGCTAGATAGGCTGGAGTACCTGCTGTTGCTTCCACAATGGCTTACAGTGCAATCCTACAGTGTAACTTTCCAAGTGCAGTTAAGTCAGTGGTCGTATGATAGTATAACTGTGTTTAAAACTCCTCTGTTGGATAAACAATGGTCAGTATCCTTTTGGCCAGACATTCCAGGAACCAGATTGACCGTGTGTACCCACGTCACTTGCCTGTACTTTAAAAATACAAAGTCACAATGGGACCACCCTATAACTTCATTAATAAACAGCAGGTTTTGCCAATCCAGCATAATTCCAGGAACATTTCTGGTCTTTTGACACAAATTAAGTCAGAAAAAGTTAGTGATAAAGGCATGTTTTGCTTCCTCGAAAGAAGCAATGCAAAGATGCAATAAGACATTTTTTAAAAATAACTTATGTAGCTCAGTGATTTTAAATTGGATTTTTGGGAACGTTAGTCAGTTTATACTGCTTACCAGGTAGATACTCTGAACTAAATATCAAACTGCAGAGAAATCTTATACATTTTGTGATTAATAGAATTAGCAGGTATTCTAGAAGAATGTGGTAAACTTAGAGGTATTCCTGCAGTTCCATAACAACAACAACAACAACAACAACAACAACAACAACAGAGCATCGTTCATGGTGACTTTCACTGCCATCCTTAGCAAATTTACACCCTTCTAAGTCCACTGCAGGCAATGGGGTTAGGAGGGTGTAATTCTGCTTAGGATAACACTGCCAGTGGATGTTATGGAGATGCAAGAGATAATTTTGCATCACAGTGTATGAATATGCTCATCTTGGGCTGTTCAAGATAAAGACTGTTTTACCCAAGGTCATGAGAGCAGGGAAATTCCACACATCGTTTATGCTTATGACATGTTCTCATTCTCTTCAGCTGCAATGGAGTGTAAACATGAAGTCAACACAGCCATTTGTTATAAAGCAGCAGACATTTTTTTCAAGGTCAGTTTGCTGAAATGACCTGTTTGCTCTCTTCCAACTTTTCAGGTGAAAATCTGCACTGGGTATGATAGTAGAAACCTGCATATAGAAAGCAGGCAGTGGGCATTCTTGTATATATTACATTTGCATTTAATTTATTTTGCCATCAAGTCACAGCCCACTTATGGTGACCTTATGGGATTGTCAAGTCAAGAGATGTTCCAAAGTTTGCCATTGCCTGGCTCTGCATTAGGATTGACAGATCCCTAAGATAAAGGGCAGGGGATGGGGGGACTGAGAGAGTTCTGAAAGAACTGTGACTGGCCCAAGGTCATCCAGCAGGCATCATTTGGGGGAGAAGGAGTGGGGAATCAAACCTGGTTCCCCAGATTAGAGTCTGCCACTCTTAACCACTGCACCATGCTGGCTCTCAAAATGGCTACATCAACTAAAAGAAAAGGTATCAGTGTCTTTAGGCATTCATGACTAGATACTCCAGCTTGCCATATAGTCACTTGAATGTCAACTTAATTTTGCTCTACTGAAGTCGCAAAAGACTGGTCTGTGGATAACTTTGCTATGTTAGAAAGCAATGATCCTAACAGTGCAATCTCTATAGAGTTATTCTAATCTAAGCCTATTAACTTCAGTACTGGAGTAACTCTGTATAAGAATGTACTGTACATGTAAGTAAAGGCTTAGGAGCATCTAGGTGATGTGCCCATGATCAGATGGTCAGGGTACTTTTATTCAAAACCAGCCATGGTTGGTATGGAATAATTTGGATCCCCTTCCCACCCAACACTGTTATTAGCTCAGGTAGGGAGAAAAAGTCAATGGATTGGATCCTATGACTTCTTTCTGCTAAATTGGATCCTGTTATTCCATTCTGATAAGTCTTCCTTCGAAGAAAAGAACTTCCTCTGATGGAGAAAGGTCTTCCTTTGTTGAAGGAATCTTTCTATTGGGGGAAGACTTGAGAGGGAGTCATAGCATCCAGCTTAGTGGAAAGGCGTCATAGTATCCAACCAGTGGCATATATTCTACTACTCCACTTAGCAAAGTTGGAAACTTTTCTCCAAATTAAGTGGGTCTCAGTACAGTCCTAAACAAAATCACACCCTTCTCAATCCACTGATGTAAATTTAGAATTGCACTGTAGTTGTTGTCAAAGTCTTCTCACCTTAACACAGAGAGTACTCCATCTTTCTGTGTTATACCTCTGAGGATGCCAGTCACAGCTGCTGGCAAAATGTCAGGTCCTACAATGCCAAGACCATGGCCATGCAGCCCGGAAAATCTACAACAACTAATGCACTGCAGTTCTCTACCGGAAGAGCCAGTTAAACTGGAGGAAGGTTCCTTAGGCTAGAAGAACTTCCTCCAGCCTGAGGTAGGACATATGCCAGCATTTTGTCTAGTAGCCCCTTATTCATATCCACTTAATGAAGACAATGGGTGCCTATTTACTTTACTGTCCTAAGCAATCAGGATTGTGTACGTCATCTAAAGATAATACATCTGTGCAAAAACAAAAAAACAAAAACCAATGAAAAACAAAATCCAAAATGGCTTTTAATAACCAATTTTGGAAACTCCAAGCAAACACCTTATGCAATGAATCCTCTTGGGGCTTTTGCTGGGTGTTTGTCATTGGATACAAATCTCGCTTATCTTCGTTCTCCATCTGACTGTTCATTTCGCTTGTCTTGCCATCCTGCGTCCCATTTGTTCCCGATGTTTCTTAATGTCGCTCTTGATTGCTCAGTGACATATACGCATCGGTCCCAGAGCTAGCTAGTTTCGGTTTCATGAATTCTCACATCAGTGCTCCATTTCGCATCCACATGGTTGAGCATGTCACTTTGGCTCCCGGTCTCAGTTACTCACTGAACATCCCATCAAGAAAAATTCATTACTAGCTCCCAGCATCAAGGAAACTTGATGAAGTTTTACTTAAGGACTTGCCATATGCAGGAAGGCAGGTCAAGGCTGCTATAATTGCCTGGAGCTGAATTACCTCCAGTCCTGCTCCTGTCAGATATCATAAGAGGAGACAGGCAATTCAGCGGTGGGAACTATCCAATGAATAGGCAACGGCCACAGGAATCAGTGCTGGGACTCCAGTGTCAACAGAGGGCAATGATAAAAGCATGTGAACTATAAGGGTTGCGGCTTTTGGTGCAGACCCAGACCTCCTGTATCTCATTAGCTGCTGGTGTCTCCACACTGCACCATGAGGTTTTGTGGCCCAGGTGAGCCATGCTGGTGGGAAGGATGGGGGACAGGCATGTTCCAGTCACTGAGTAAGTACTGACTTCTGGACAGCTGTTAGGGGAGCATCCCTATATTTTCTCAATACATTCATTAGACAATCTTTTGAAGCAACTGCTTCCAAGATGGTGCCATCTTGAATGAGATGCTCCTAGGGTTGCCAACCCCCCTGGTTTCAGGGGTCCCCCATTTTTTGGGGGGAAGCCCCGCCCCCAGCACCCATAGCCACCCCTCTCCCTTCTCTCTTGAGAGAGAGGGGTGGCTGCCTTTAAGTTCATGGAACCCGCGTTTCCTCCCAAGCCCGATCTCCGCTTGAGATCAGGCTTGCAGGGAAATGAAAGCTCCGGCACTTAAAAGGGACACACCAGCTCCGTGTACTTAAAAGGGAAACGCTGGCATTTCTGGAGATCGGGATGTCATCTCGTTGGTGATGCCCCGCCCCCTCCAGGAACGCCCCCAAAGTCCCCCGCTGGGGGCGGAAGATGGACTTGGCAACCCTAGATACTCCATTCATTTCAGCAGGGCTTGCACTAAAGAATGTCCTGGTAAATTACGTCCTAAATGATATGAGACTTAAAAAAAAAAGTTATCTTCCTCAAAATATCCTTTTGAATTCTGGATTTTACATCTGATTATCTATCAAATCACATGGGAATTAAATGCATTTTTAAAAAAAGTCTGGTTGGGAGCATAACTGGTAACAATTTTCTGCACCATCATCTGTGACTCTGCTTTTTGTAGCTCGATATCAAGCCATACCTACGTCAGAGAGCCCAAGGCTGAACCCTGTGGGTCCCCAGGGCTGTTGTACACAAGTAACCAAACTCTTCTTATAATTTAAAATATTACATAAAGTGTAGTTTCTGGCAAAACAAAAGTTTTTATCTACAGGCAACACAACACTCTAAAGAGACACAGTAAAAACAAACAAACCAAGAAAACTAGCTTAACTATCTAACACATTTCCAGGGCCTCCGTTAGATGGCACAGACTTTAAGTCCAAGAGCCAAAGGCCATAGCTTATGCATTCTCTACATTGCTATTGCAGTATAAGCATGTCATAGTCCAGGCCTTCTGTCCATCAGAATCCAAGCTAGCCTCCATTCTCTGGTTCTTAGTTACAGTTTTTTAGCCAAGCAGCATCAGGTGATTGTTGACACCCAATCAGGACACGTTCTTGATGGAACCCTCTAGAAAATTACTGGATCACTCCAGATCAATGCTCCCACTAAGCTGTGGAGTCTTGTAAGCAAAAATTCTACGTTGTGAGCTACTGGCATTAAAGTTGTGAGTGAGTGATTTGGCTACTACATAAATTAGTTCGCTCTGGAGCCATCCTTCCTGAGCGAAGACAAAAATCTGTGAGTTGGAGGCTAAAAAACTGTGAGCTAGCTCACACTAACTCAGCTTAGAGGGAACACTGCTCCTGATCCCTCCCTCTCCCATCCTGTGGGCTGCAGGTTCTCATGAGAAGCTAATTACCACATTTCTGGCTCTGGTCATAAAGATAAGGGCTATGTGGGCTGAGAAACCAATTAGTAACACCTGCAGGATGGAACAAGCCCATTACCGTTTACATTAACCCTTGAAGGGGGTCAGGGGTGCTTTGCCTCACACCCACCCAATAAACTGGCAGAAATTACACCTAATTGCTCTGTGTAGAATTTCAGTGCCCGCTGCCTCTGGATATAATCCTCTGGCAGCAAGGAGGCTTGTGCTGTGGTGTGTCTACAATAGCAGGAACTAGTCTGAATGATCCAATTAAGACAGTGACTTAGACTCCAGCACAGTAGAGAAGATGAATTCCTCCGCTGGCAAATATAATTGCCAGAGGACTCCTGATGGCAGGGCTGTATCCAGAAAGGGAATGAAACCTGCATGCAAATACAGAACGCTTCCAGTGGCCACCGGTGTCTCTCCTCCGTGCCTGTGGGAGTTTGCTGCTGCTTATAGATGGGAAAGGACACTACAGAGTTGCCCGTCAACCCTTCCTTGGTGTCCTGTGAGATTGGCTAACAGTAACAGAAGGTACGCATTTACAGCCAGCTGTCTAGAAAATGTACCAGACGATGGCGACTAGGCAGCTAGCCATTCTTCATTAGACCCGTTGGCTATTTTAAAACGTATCAAAATGAAACGTTTCCCCACACTGATATATAATGAGATGTATTTCCACAAAGGAACTGCTGACCCAGTCCCTTTGGGAATATTTCTGTCCCATTCTCTGGCGGTTCAGCTTTCCATATTAAAAAGAAAGACAAAACGTTTAAAGCTCTGTGTTTACTTATGGAGAGATGAGAGGAAACAGACTGTATGCCACCAATTTGCTCAGTAAGAAGGGAAGTTCCTCCTGCCTTCAGGTACACATAACTAATAAGCTGCAAAGGCACTGTGTAGCCACTGGGGTCCTTCTCAGAGGGTGGGGGTGGAGGAAGGGTGGGGTTGCACAGAAGGCTGGGAAGCAGCAATTCATCCATGAGTCCCCCAGGAACACAAGAATGCCAATTAGAACTTGCATCCTTTATTTGAGATCAATAACACAAGGCCTTCTCATGCAGGGACGCTGTGTTACTCCCGGTTCTGGCTGCCTTATTCCCTATTTTCCCATGCCCCCAAGCTCTCATGCATTCTTCCAGCTCTCTCCATGATTGGGGTTAAGTCCTCCTGACCCAAGAGTTGTTGTTGACCTGGGAACCAGGGGAGGGGTTCCGACCTCCTCTGCCCCCAGCGTCTTCTCCAGACCAATGGGGTGCCTCCCCCTGTCATGGCTGCCGCCGATCCAATTATACAATAACAACAAGGCCTTCTCATGCAGGGATGCTGTGTTACTCCTGGTTCTGGCTGCCTGATTCCCTATTTTCCCATGCCCCAAGCTCTCGTCTGTTCTCCCAGCTCTCTCCATGATTGGGATTAAGTCCTCCTGACCCAAGAGTTGTTGTTGACCTGGGAACCAGGGGAGGGGTTCCGACCTCCTCTGCCCCCAGCGTCTTCTCCAGACCAATGGGGTGCCTCCCCCTGTCATGGCTGCCGCCGATCCAATTATCCGTCTGAGCCCCATCAAATGGCCCTCAGGCCACACCCTTGTGAGTGGTTTAACCCAGTTTGTGCATATGGCCACATCTGCAGTCCCTCTACCTACTCCCAGACTAGGTGTAGTGGTTAGGAGCACGGACTGTAATCTGGGAGAACCGGGTTTGATTCCCCACTACTCCACATGCAGCTGCTGGGTGACCTTGGGCAAGCCACAGTTCTCTCAGAGCTGTTCTCTCAAGGACAATTCTGGAAAGAGCTCTCTCAGCCCCACCTACCTCACAGGGTGTCTGTTGTGGAGAGGGGAAAGGAAAGGAGTTTGTAATCCACTCTGAGACTCCAATTGAAGGGCAGGACATAAGTCCAATATGTGACTATGAGATATGACTACAATGTTTGCCAAATGGATTAACTTTATATAGGTATTTCAACGCTACCCACTTTGATAAAGGTATACACGAAACGAGATGTAATATGCATGGTTCGTTGGTGTTGATGGTGTTTGAATTGCTTCCAGTAAACTGAATACTGAAAAAAGAATTTACAAGTTGGTGAACTGAAGAACCTTTTTTTCTTTTTTTGCACTATACATCATGGTTGTTTGCTTCCTTTCAACCATCCTGGTGGTTGGCAACCCTTTGTTGTTGTACACTTGCACAGATGAGTCCAACTCTTCGCGACCCCGTGGACCACATCACGCCAGACCCTCCTGTCTTCCGCCGTCCTCCAGACTTTGCTCAATTTCATGTTCGTTGCATCCCTGACACCATCTAACTATCCCATCCTTTGCCGTCCCCTTCTTCTTTGACCTTCAATCTTTCCCAGCATCAGGGTCTTCTCCAGTGAATGCTCCCTTCTCATTTGGTGGCCAAAGTATTTGAGCTTCAGCTTCAGTATATGGCCTTCCAGAGAACAGTCAGGGTTGATTTCTTTTTTAGGATTGACTGATTTGATCTCCTTGCAGTCTAAGGGACTCTCAAGTACTCCCAGATCCAAGTTCAGTGCTATAGCACACTAGGCTCTCTTCCATTGTCATCACTTATCGTTGTCAATACTGTAGATCATCTGCACTAAGGAAACCAAGCTGGGCTTGACTAGGCCAGCATATGCCATCTGCATTTGAAAAAGAACCAAAGCAAGATTTACTAATTCCAAATGTGAGCTTTTGCACATTTGTATTCTCACGACAGAACAGCTTCATGTGAGGGGTAGACACAGGAGCTCTGTTCACATGTTACACTAAATGCACATACAACCTGCATGGACAAACGCACAAGTGTGTAAGAAAGAGCCAGCACACATTCACTTATGAAACCAGGGACTCATACCTTGGAGATGTGTACATACATTGAATGTAACATGAGAACTACACAATGTATGTGTAAAGAAAACTCAAATGTTCACTGTACATGGATTGTGTGCTCATTTACTGTAATGTGAACAGGGCTAGGCAATCTGGAGTCCATTGTTCCAATTCCGCTTTTCCTGTATCATAGGGGTAAGACTAAAGAGCTTTTTTAAAAACAACAACAACAACATTGTTCTTTTTCTAAGAGGCATGGTGCATCTAGCCGTGTCCGTCAGAAGCTATTAACCCTTAAGGTGTACAGAAGGACAATCTCTACACTCTATTGTGGTGGGCAAATCAAATGATGAATTCATTCAAATGATGAAGGGGAGTGGTGGCACAGAGGATTTATCCTCTGGTTAACATCTGACCTGAACAGAGTCCCTGTCAGTTCTAGCCCGCGCTGGTGTGAGCTACCAGCCTTGTCCCCAGCTCGCCGTCCACCCAGCGGTTCGAAAGCTTCGGCGAGTAGATAAAATGGGTACCACTTCTTAGAGAGGGTGAGCACACTAAACCCCCGTAGGGGAGGTGTTAGCCGGCGAATGGAATGTCCAGCTCGGAAGCTCGGAAGCCTGGAAAAAAGTCCTCTTCGGCATCAAGAAGCCTGTAATGGGCCTATCCAGCCAGGCGGTGGCAGTGCGGTGCTACAAGTCAAAGCAGCCCAGGAAGAACTAACGTCATCAAGCCAAGCCAAAATGAATGCCGCCCAGAACACGACTGAAGCCTACAGCTGAACAAAATCCCCGTCGGCTGTAAACTTGTGCGATTTAAAGAATTATATGTTGTCCTCCCTTACCCTATGAAACACTGTTAGTCCCTTGTGAAAACCTGTGTAACTGTAAATCGCTCAGAGCCAGCAGCTCTGCAGGATTGAGCGATCAATAATCATCATCATCATCATCATTATTATTACTATAAATCTGGCACTGAGACAAGGAGGAGTTACACTTAAGGGCAGGAGGTAAGTGGGGACTGATGGCTTTTATTTTCCATGCTCCTTTCCTGCCATCCGGCCTATGACTCTTAAGAAACAAACTGCAAAGGGTTTAATAATTCACCATGCAAACAGGAATACAAATATTGCTTCCAGGTTGGTGGATTGTTTTTTTGAAAAGGAATACATCTAAACAGCAAAGGATTTGCTGATGATTGTTCCAGGGAGCCAACAGAGCTGTGATCAATCATATTAAAATATTCATTCAGCCTCAAATTATTAAACTGTGCCATCTGATTGAATGTGCTTCCAGACTTGATCTGGCAATTGGAGAGTGTTGAATTATAGATAAGCATTTCGGCCAAATGAATTCCACAGCCATCGAAAGATAATTCAGGAAGCTTGAATTTGGCAATGTGCTTATAAAACTGTAAAGTGTTATTTCTACTAATTTCCTATGAGTCTGGCTTCCACGAGGGTAAGGAATGAATTGCAACCAGTGACTTTAAAAATCTGGAAGATCTATGTGACCAGGAAACTAATCAGACCTCACCTTCCTGATAGATATTCACAGACAGAAGGAGCATGAAAAGAGATCTCCAAAAATGGGGATGGCTACTGTTTTTTGAGGGATGCCTTCTGTGTTCCCCCTACATTCCCTTTCCCAGGCTGAGCTGCTGTGCAAAGCTACACCACTGCTTGGAAGACAAAGTTCAGATTTAAATGGCCCAAAGAGGGAGGAAAGGCAGTGTTAATTCTGCCATTTTGAAGGTGGAGGTTAGATCTGCCCCCTCCCAGTACTGACTTTCCAGTGAACACTCCACCCGCAGCCACTCCCGAGTTATTACTTGGATCCAGTCCAGAGGTGAGAGTTTCAGGCAGCCCACAAGTCATTCTCAGAATGTGCACAGTGTTGCGTGGAAACTCCCTTTAAACGTGGGGGCATGCTGGTCTCTCCATTCAACAAAAGAACCGTTCGTGGAAGCAACTGAGGAGGAGGAGTAGTAGAGGAGGAGATTGGATTTATACCCCGCCCTTCACTCAGATTCTCAGAGTGGCTTGCAAACTCCTTTCCCTTCCCCTCTGCACAACAGACACCCCATGAGGTAGGTGAGGCTGAGAGAGCTCTGACAGAAACTGCTCTTTTCAAGAACACCTCTGACAGAACTATGGCTTGCCCAAGGTCATCCAGCAGCTGTGAGTGGAGGAGTGGGGAATCAAACCTGGTTCTCCCAGATTAGAGTCTGCGCACGTAACCACGACACCAAACTGACTAAAGGTTTCCCCTGCTTCAAAGCTAGTTGAATCTGACTCTAGGGGGCGGTGCTCATCTCTGTTTCCAAGCCGAAGAGCCAGCACTGTCCAAAGATGTTTCCATGGTCATGTGGCCAGCATGACTAGATGCTGAGGCACATGGAAACCTACCTTCCCACCGAAGCGGTACCTATTTATCTACTTGCATTTTTCTTGCTTTCAAACTGCTAGGTTGGCAGGAGCTGGTGGCAGAGATGGGAACTCACTCCATCATGCGGCACTCGGGCCTTGAACTGCCGAATTACAGACCTTCTGATCTTCAGCTTTAGCATCTTAACCGCTGAGCCAGCGCGGAAGCAACCTATCTAGCTCAATTTTATCTCATCCTTTTCTCCAAGGAGCTCAGGACAGCATGTATTGTTCTCTTTTCCCCTTTTTATCCCCTGCGAGCTAGGTTATCTCCTGATTTATTAAAGAAGAGAACAGGCCATAGTTGATAGTTTAGACTTCACAAAGGTCGACTTACCTGGCCAGTGGGGGTGTCCCGATGTCCTTCTGGAAGACCAGAAGTGATGTTAGGCACTTTTGGGCCTATTTCCAGTTTCGGGCCTACTTCCACTCAGGGGTGACACTCTGGTTTTTGGACAAAACTCTATTCAGCTTCAAACCATAGAGTTTTGCCCAAAAACCAGAGCATCACCCCCACCCAGAAATAGTCCTGAAACAGGAAGTAGGCCCAAAAATGTCAGTTGGGGGTGGGATTTCCCCCTGCCAGCCAGCTGGCTGGCGACAGGCAAGAGCCAGTGAAAGCAGGGGTTCCCCTGCTCCCATCAGGGGGGCTGGCAACCCTACGTGGTACAGACACTGCAGCTCCCCATATCCCCACCCCCAAAGCTCTTACCAGATGCCAGTCATGGGAATTAAACCTGAGACCTTCTGTGTACAAACTTCCTGGAAATTAAGCAACTGCGCCCCCCCCCACTTGATTCATTTATTTGGTAACCTTACTGGATTGCCAGGCCATTCTTCAGTCTCCACCTCAGCCCTTCAAAACCTTGTCTCTTGCATGACCTGTTGCCAGCTTACCAATTCAGAGCCGCCTTCTCAAAGGAAAGGCACTATTTGCCTTTTAGGCAACTGTTTCCTCAGCTGAGAGAGCAAACGGTTATTTTCGCATCTGCGGTGTTACTCTTCTCCCTCTTCCTTCCCCACCCCCCTCACTTGAATGCGTGGTTACAAATAACTGATGTTCCACCACGGGAGGCCCTGGCGTGCAAACACTCGGCGTCATTAACATTCTCTCTCATTGTCAGAACATTATGACTCAGACACAAAACTTTCAGCAGCCTGGGAGTGAATTTTCGTCTCTCTACTAAAATGTTAATGTGATTAGCTTTGCCGTAACTTCTCTTTAAGAACTGACTGTGCTGAGTTCTCGCCAGCCTCTTTCAACTGAAATAACTCGCATTTTATTATTTGGAAAATGAAAACCTGACTAAATGAAAACCTGACTCTTTCTGTTTTTAAGGGCCTCGCCAGAGTCAGTCTGTGCAGCGAAAGGTTAGGCATTTAAGCAGGGCCAGCTAAATCGCTGCACTTCCCACTTTATTTTCTAGACCTTGACTCCTCGTTACCCAATGAATGCCCAAGTGGTGGGCCAGAATGCTCTAGTGTGCTTCGGGAGCATGGCTGGAGCACCCTGAGAAACAAATCAAACAATGCCTCTAAGGGGTCATTTCGTAGAAAAAGAGGTGCAGGAGCTCATTAGCATAGCTTATTTGCATATGCCACACCCCTGACATCACCGGAAGTGTGTCAGAAGGCAACACCCACCGCTCAGGCTCCACTGGACTCTTTTGGATTGCTAGCTAATTTGGGGGGGGGGGAAACGTGTGCATCTGTCCTCGCAGAAGAGGGAGAGCTTGTACCTGAATAAAACTTGGTTTTAAAGGTGCCACTGGACTGTTTTGGACTGGGGGGCCAGGGGGGGTCCTCGGAGCGCCAATTGTACGGCACCTCACTCTGGCACCTGCGTGCTCAGCTCCCCCCATCACCTTGCCTGCCAGAGCTGCGCCCACCAGGCCGTTGCGCTCGCCTGCCAGACGCCGGAGACTTCCCCCGCTGGGAATACGTGCGCTCGCGCGGCGCCCCTCACAAAATACTACCCCACCCAGAGTTGAAGTTACCTGCTGGCCTGTGTGTGCTTTGGCTTTTTGTTTCCTCTCAGACATCCTTCAGTGAGGACAGATAATTCTGCCCTGCCCCTGCATCGGGGAGGTAGACTTTAAAGCGGAGACACAGAAGAATTACTCACAGTGGAATTACAGGAAGCTGCCTGTTACATCTCGTGTAAAACTCATTCCTCTGCTGTTTATCCATTGAGGAGGTGTACCAAAAATGGTGATTCATACAGAGGCACAGAGGTAGGGTTGCCAGCTCCTGGTTGGGAAATACCTGGAGATTTTTGGGGATGGAGCCAGAGGAGGGTGGGGTTTGGGGAGGGACTTCAGTGCCATAGAGTCCACCTTCCAAAGTGGCCATTTTATCCAGGTGGACTGATCTTTGTCACCTGGGGATCAGTTATATCCTGGGAGGTCTCCAGCCACCATCTGGAGGTTGGCAACCCTATACAGAGAGGTGCTCGTTAAGCTAATTATTCTTGTGCTTATACATTTATTTATTTATTTATTTATTTATTTATTTATCAAATTTATACCCCGCCCTCCCCCGTAGGGCTCATTCTATGGTAAACTTTGGGGAAGCAAAGGTATAGCGTGCCTCTAGTTTAAATTCGGGTGGTGGGGGGAGTCTCAGCTCTCAGAGGTGTGATATTGTATTGCATTACAATTATACTGATGGATCAAGGCAGCAGTCCCAAGGACACTTTCCAGGGAGTAATGCTCAGTGAATAACATGAGACTTACATCTGCATAGACCTGCCTAGGATTGCTTCCTACATCCATCAGTCTTTGATGTTTTTTAGCCCAGTGGGAATTTGAACATTCTTGTGACCAATGAGTTGGGATGGGCATGAGCCACCTGATGAATTAAAGTTCATCTTGAATTTTGGGCGGTTTGTGGTTTGTAAACTGAAGTTCACAAACTGAAGAACCACAGCGAACTCCCACGAATCTTGGCACAATTTGTGGTGGATCATGGCTCTTAACAAGAAACAGCCGAGTGGCTTGGAGTTCCCAACCACTCAACTGCCTGGTTTAAATGGCTTGGAGCTATTTAAACCCTGCTTTTAAACCCTGAGAGCCATTTAAACCCTGCTTTTAGCTCCCTGCGGCTTTTCATGGGGAGAAGAAAGCAGGGTTTATGGCTCTCCCTGGCCAGCAGAAAGGAAAGAGGTGAAGTGTCTTCCAGGAAACACCTTGCCCCTTCTTTTCTGCTTCCCAGGGAAAGCCAGCAGAAACAAGGGGGTGAAATGCCCACTGGGAGTCACTTCACCCCCATATTTAATCCTCTGGTTTTGCTCCCCCCACTTCAAAGTGGAGGGGAGCAAAACTGGAGGATTAAATGCTGCTGCTTTTGTGAGGAGCAGAAAATGGGTTTAAACTTTAAATGGCTTGCAAACCTATACGAACTGGTTCAGTTTACGAATGGGCGTATTGATTTAAGTAGGTTCGTGGTTCAGTTCGTGGTTCAGGTACGAACCATGAATTGAACCTCAGAAATGCAGGTCGTGCCCATGCCTAATAAGGAGTACATGCCCAGCCATGCCTCCCGTCAATAAAACATAAGTGTCAAAAGGTATCATGACCAAATGAGTTCTGCCTTAAAGATGAAAGAGTGCGAATGAAAAAGATCCACAAAGGTTAGGAAAGGGACACAAGATAATTTATCTGCAAATGGTATGAAATCCAAATGCATCAGAGCGTAACACTAAATGATCACGTGTGGAACTGATGCTGTGTGGAGCTCTTGCTCTGATTTCCACCCCTCCCCCCCCCATTTAAGTGGATTTACATCTGGCTTCTGTACAGCATCCTCGTGCTTCCCCAAACTGTCCAGGTGGTGTTCCTTGGCTTGGCTGCAACTTTCCCCAAAACGGCTTCAATACGAACTTTCTGGGAAGAGTGGAAGGGAGGGTGCAGATTTCCACACCTCCCCACCAATGCTCCCTCTAAGCTGCAGAGTCTTGTGAGCAAAAATTCTACTTTGTGAGCTACTGGCATTAAAGCTGTGAGCGAGCGATTTGGCCACTGCATAAATTGGTTTGCTCTGGAGCCCTCCTTCCTGAGCTAACACAGAAATGTGTGAGCCGGAGGCTAAAAAACAGTGAGCTAGCTCACTCTAACTCAGCTTAGAGGGAACGCTGCTCCCCATTGGGGTTGCCAACTTCCTGATAGGTAGCTCCTGGAATCAAAGCTGCTCTCCAGACTACAGGGATCTGTTCCCCTGGAGAAAATGGTTGCTTTGGAGGGTGGACTGTATGGCATTATAGCATGCTAAGTTTTCTCCCCTCCTCTGTCTCCATGCTCCAAATCTCAGAGTTGGTGACCCCACTCCCCAGCTATGCTTGGTGCCATTTCCAACTGTGAACTTCTTGTCTTAACACACTGCAGTGATATCCAGAATACCACTGGGTTAAAAACAAACACACAGACCTCAGCAACCTGAGAGCTAGCTTGGTGTAGTGGTTAAGAGCGGCAGACGCTAAACCACAGAACCAGGTTTGATTCCCCACTCCTCCACAGGAAGCCAGCTGGGTGACTTTGGGTCAACCACAGTGCTCTCAGAGCTGTTCTCTTAAGAGCAGTTCTCTCAGAGCTCTCTCAGCCCCACCCACCTTACATGGTGTCTGTTGTGGGGAGGAGAAGGGAAAGGAGTTTGTGAGCCGCTCTGAGACTCCTTCTGGTAGTGAAAGGCAGGGTAGAAATCCAGTCTTTCTCTCTTTCTTTATTCCCTGGATTCTCTTCCACTTCTTCTTCTTCTTCCTCCTCCTCCTCCTCCTCCCTGTCAATAGTGTGGCAGAGGAGAGAGCAAAGCACAGTGTAAATTTCTATGCAGAAGGGTTGCCGCTGAGTGTGTCTTTAGATCCTCTACAGCAGTCAGTGCATAATGTGGAATTGTTCCCATCAAACCCTAAGCTGGCCTTTAGAATTGGATGAAAGTAGGTCTAATGATCTATTCATCTCTCTAGTACATTTTTATCCCCCCCCTTCCAAGGAACTCTTTCCTTGTTTAATCCTCAAAGCAATCCTGTGAAGTAGGAGACAGGCCCAGCATCATGCAGTCAGCATCCTAGCACAGGCAGGATTTGAACTCAGGTGCCCCAGACCAATGTTCCCTCTAAGCTGTGTAGTTCCGTGAGCAGAAATTCTACATTTTGAGCTACTGGCATCAAAGTTCTGAGTGGGCTATTTGGCTACTGCACAAATTAGTTTGCTCCGGAGCCCTCCTTCCTGTGCTAAGACAAAAATCTGTGAGCCGGAGGCTGAAAAACTGTGAGCTAGCTCACACTAACTCAGCTTAGAGGGAACAGTGCCCCAGGCCCTAGCCGTTTCACTACACTGGATGTAGCACAGAGAAGGAAGCCATTCACAGGCTATTCACAGGTCACACGTGCCAGTTGCAGTGGAGGGGAAGCGAGGCTATCTCCTCCAGAGGGATTGGACACGCAGTTGTGAGATCACACAGACCTTTCAAGCTGTGGGCTCAGCCCGTCACTGTGTGATCAGATGCAACCGCGCGTCTTTTTTTTTTTTGCCGTTTGTTTCCCATGCGCTGAAATGAGGAACTGCACTTCCACACTGAGGGCTCCCTGTGGAGTATGCGATGATGCACATACTGCCGGGGGGGGGGATGGCACAGAGTCGGGATGGCCTGATCAGACCATCCCAACGCCATGAGGGCATGCTTGCGTGATCAGACGGGGGAAAGTCTGTCCATGGCCCATTGGAACCCAATAGAGCCGGACTTTCCCTGGTTGTCTTTTAACTCCGCTTCTGTGGCAGAGCAGCACAGGTTGCTGACCACTGCGGGATGCTTCCCAGATGTTGCTCTCTGATCACGCAGCCTTTAGATCCATCAAGCATTCGCAGTTATGTCGGCTCTAAAGGTCCATGTAATTGCAGCCACAATCCGTTCGTTAACATGTAAACGTTGCAAAACTAGCGACCGCTACCAGATTTTTTTCCTGAGGTGAGCTGCTGCTCCAGTGGAGACCCAGACCTTCCTCTGTGTACAGATGCCAGCCCACTTGTTATTTTATCGAAGGTGTAAACCTCACCCTAGACTAGCTGATTTCGTAATCCCTGTCTGGATTGGAATTTTAGGGGAAGTCGTTTCAGAGGCTAGCTGTGCTGGTAGATCCAAGTCCCGTAGCTCCCTAGAGACCAGCAAGATTTTCGGGATGTGAACTTTTGAGCGTCAAGGCTCCCTTTGTCAGACAGGAGTAGGGTAGAAATGGAGGTCTCTGAGTCTTTTTATCCCAGTCAGAAGCTGGGAGGGGTGTTGTAAAAGCTGCTTGTCAAGGATGCAGAGGAACAATGCACAGAGCAATCAACTTGATTAGAGAAGAAGGGAACTTGGGGGGGGGAGGCAGAAAAGTAGCGTCTGTAGTAGAGAGATAAGAATCCTTTGTCTCGCTCAGCGGGGGGGGGGGTCCATTCTTCTGAACGAGTGGAGGTAGACCCCTTTCTCAAGAAGCGGTGGGTGGTGGGTGGGAGAGTGAGATATCATTCCCTTATTGCAAGCAAGTCAAGCTGAATTTCAATCTACTGCAGTCAGGAATGTAATAAAGACCTAGCTGCAGCTGAATTTAAACTTAGTTAATCAGATAAAGCAATCCGAAAGTTATCACTTCTCTCAGTTTTGCAAACTATGTTTTTTAAAAGGCATTTCCTTTAAATTCCTGCTCTACCAGGAATCTACAGCTTAGCTTAGAACAGCAGCAGCTCTCCAGGGTCACGGGTAAAGGTTCTTTCAAATCACCTACTGCCTGGTCCTTTTATCTGGAGATGCTGGGGTTGAACCTGGGATTACCTGCACAACAAGCAGATGTTCTACCATTGAGCCGCAGCCTCTGCCCGAAAGAGCCCTATGCTCTTTGCAGGATTTATAGGGGAGGAGAGAAGCACATTTGCCCTGGCACACTGTTCACTTTTTTTTTTACAACCAGCCAGAATGTGTTTGCTAATCCTAGGGTTTAGACGGTGGCTGTTCTGGGTTTTCCGAGAGCATTCAACCATGTGGGTGGGTTGCCACGCAGCATGGTCGGCATTTTCCCTGACTGAAATGCTTAATGAGGCCAATTATGAGGACTGAAGTATGCGGAGACTGGAGATTATAAGGATGGGGAAACAAGTTTCGTATTGCTGCCCTAAAGCCCCTGGGGAAACGACAGCTCCGGCTTCCTTCCGTCACCGCCGTCCGTACACCGGAGAATATTTTGCGCTAAAACTGAAAAGCGTTGGGAGGTTGACGGAGGCCTGGCAGTTGTGTCAGTGTTTGTGGCGGTTTCTGTGAACTTCTTGTCTTGTACAGAGTTAAATGGAGAAAGGGTTTTGGCAACCATGAGTTGAACCAATCAAATTCTCTTCTGCAAGTTTTCCCGGGGTACATATTGCACCCATTTGGGGAGGAGATGCCTCGTACACTGCGTATTGCAAGTACTGATAACAAAGATTGCCGGCTAACCTGAAAAAATTGCTGGGTCTGCTGTTGTGCCCTTAACAGCTATTTGATCGTGACCGAAAGATAAATATTATAACCTACTAATATTGGCAGATCAAGCTGTTGTTAAATGCATAAGAACAGGAGCGAGTGAAAAAGCCGGCAGCTCTAAGTAGTGTGGCAGAATCTGCCTGATCTGACCTGCAGGCCCCATTCCACCCTGCCCTCCTAGGGGTTCCCAGCTCCCTAGAGGGGCTTTTTCCTTTCTCTCTAGGGTAGCCGCTACCAATGCTCCCTCTAAGCTGTGGAGTCTTGTGAGCAGAAATTCTACTTTGTGAGCTACTGGCATTAAAGTTGTGAGCGAGCAATTTGGCTACTGTATAAATTAGTTTGCTCTGGAGCCATCCTTCCTGAGCTAAGGCAAAAATGTGTGAGCCGGAGGCTAAAAAACTGTGAGCTAGCTCACACTAACTCAGAGTGAACACTGGGCCCACTACCACCACCTGCCCTTTTCCAAGGAATTGCCCACTGGGAGGGACAGGACTCCCAGCTCCCCTTCCAAGCTCAGAGGCCTCACCTCTATGTCTCCTGCTGCCCAGCGCTTGGCTCCCATGGGGACTGTTTATGGGCACCCCAGGAGGAGCTGTCACTTGCTAACCCCCCTGGAGCCCCTCCCCTGGTGGGAGTCTATGTGGTACAGAGAAACACTACCAGCATCCAAAGTTATAAAGTATTTTTTTAAAAAAAAGTCTATACGCATACTTTTAGCACAGCATCAGATCCGAGTAAGGGAAACAAAAGAAATTGGTAAAAACACAAATCCTCTGTCTCTCTCACTATACCTGCCCTACCAGGTATTAAAATAAGACGGGCTCCTTAAGCTTAGGATGTTACAAATCTCTGTAGAATCTCCATTACCTCAAAGCCTGTTCCAGCTCTGGGAATGAGCACATGGTCAACAGTGGCCTCGCTCCTGTTAGAGAGTTCTGCCTGCTCCCCCCAACTCAGCATCCTAGGAAAAGAGAGCTACTTCCTGTTGCCAGGCTGTTTTATCACCTCTGTTTCCCTCCCACTTGACCTGGTCAGCCCAGGTCAGAGGACGTTTTTCCTGTTGTCTCCAGGAATCCTTTTCCTGGAGAGCATCTAGCATTCTCATATTTCCAGCACTCTGTTACCTGCTTGAACAAGGGGGGAGGGGGGAGAGGGAGGGATTGACCCACCCATTATCTCTCTGGCTAGATCTATTAGCATTCAAATGAAGGTGTGCTGAAAAGCCATTATCCAAATTTCCCTGCCCAGAGAGGAAAAGGAAAGGAAGCTTTTAAAACACCAAGTGGAGGTTTGCTGCTAGCCAACCTCCAAAGAGAAAATGCATTTCTTCACAGTAGTAGTGATTTTTTGACAGTCTCATGCGTAAAGTGCTTGGAACGCCTTATCCCCAGTGAAATTTGTAGCTAATATAGGACAATTTCACACATTACGCAGCAATGAACCCTGGGTTGTTCGGGAAGGAGTCATGGCCGATCCTGGCTCTCTAATGAGCACCCCCTGGATAATGCACAAGTTATCAAGAATCTGCTAGTCTTGGCACATTCACACTTTATCCAGTGTATGAATTTTTTTAAAGGTACCTATTAACTTTTTAAAAAATGATCACGGCATAGATGCAGCAGAAATTTCCACTGATAGAATGGATTCCTATCAGGGGTACAGGACTTTCTTGCCTCCCCCACACTGCAGCTCCTGAAGGATAAGGAGTGGTAAGAGGGGTGAATTGGAATGTGAAATCAGCAAAAAACTTCCCCCCTTTCCATTAGTAGAAATCTACCGCTGTATCCAAACCAAGCTTGCCAGCTGCTACCTTGGATAACAGATGTCTCTGTGTTATGTGCCCTCAAGTAGCATCTAACTTACAGTGACCCTATGAATTAATGATCTCCAGAACATCCTGTCATTAACAGCCTTATTTATGCGAAGAAGTGTGCATGCACACAAAAGCATGAATAAGCCTTGAATAAAACTTCGTTGGTCTTAAAGGTGCCACTGGACTCAAACTTTGTTCTGCTGCTTCAGACCAGCATGGCTACCCACCTGAATCTAGCCATATTCATGCCTTGCAATCTGAAGGCTGTGGCATCCTTTATTGAACCAATCTATCTCATGTTGCATGATATTGCAGGGGGGAAGTGTGGCTGTTTGCCCCGAAGCAAAGTAACGTGCGGCAGCCCAATCACATGTCCCATCAAGGTCCCATGGTTAGGTCGTTAGGTGCAGATCACACGGCTATCTTGCAGCGTGGCAAAGAAGCGGCGCGGCGCAATCACACCGGTAATCGCTAGGCGCCGTCAAGTAGCATCTAACTTACAGTGACCCTATGAATTAATGATCTCCAGAACATCCTGTCATTAACAGCCTTATTTATGCGAAGAAGTGTGCATGCACACAAAAGCAGGAATAAGCCTTGAATAAAACTTTGTTGGTCTTAAAGGTGCCACTGGACTCAAACTTTGTTCTGCTCCTTCAGACCAGCATGGCTTTCCACCTGAATCTAGCCTTATTCATGTCTTGCAATCTGAAGGTTGTGGCATCCTTTATTGAACCAATCTATCCCATGTTGCATGATATCACGGGGGGGGGGGAGCGTGGCTGTTTACCCCGAAGCAAAGTACCATGCGGCAGCCCGATCACATGTCCCATCAAGGTCCCGTGGTTAGGTCGTTAGTTGCAGATCACACGGCTATCTTGCAGCGTGGCAAAGAAGCGGCGCGGCGCAATCACACCGGTAATCGCTAGGCGCCGCTTTCGTGGCAAATGGGATTTCCCCCCTCACTGACGTTTGCACATGCGCATGATTGTTTGTGTGCATCCTGTGGAGACTTACAAAAAAAACACCATCCGGTGTGCGAAGAGTCATGGACGGGCACTGGATGCCACGGGATTCAAGTGGAAACGTGATCAGACACCCGCCCTTGCCCCGCATTTTCCGGAAACTAGTACATCATATGTGGTAGTTTTTTACTCCGCATCTTCGGGGAGAAGCCACGGGTTAGCCACGGGTATACTACGCTTCCCAGATGTTGCGGTGTGATCACGCACCGAAAATCCGCCTATCATCCGTGTCTTTAGCGTGGCAACTTCTGCGTGTGAATGGGACCTCTGTGTCCTTTCTCCTGCTGCAGTTGGGGGTTTAAAGGGCACTATCCAGTGTGGACAAACTCCAGAAACAGTGCAAGGGTCTAGCTTCATCAGTTGCTATTGAATGGTGGCATAGAGGACTTAAGGATACATGACAATTCTAAAGTTGAATCCTCTTCTCTCCCCAACCAGCCTTTGGATGAATGTGTGAGTCAACTAAAA
Source organism: Gekko japonicus (assembly GCF_001447785.1). Taxonomy (NCBI): domain Eukaryota; kingdom Metazoa; phylum Chordata; class Lepidosauria; order Squamata; family Gekkonidae; genus Gekko; species Gekko japonicus. Next base: position 270,859 of record NW_015164684.1, read on the forward strand.
GCTGAATTCACATTTTTTAATGGGCAAGTCCACTTTGAGCAATGGTAGAATAGTACCTGAGTACCGTGCTTGCCTGATCTCCATTAAGGCCCCTTGAGGGCAGTGGCCACAATTGCATACTCCTTTGCTTTCTTCCCCGTCTGTTGATTCTGAAAGGGAAAACACACTGATGTCCTCCTCTGTACAAACGGGTACAAATTGTGATCAGGACATCTCATGGGAGAAGCAGCATGTAAACAGTAGCAGACCACTGTGAGTCCCTTTTAGCTGGCTATTAGGGAAACATCTGCCAGAGGAGACATCCAGTACACCATTCCTTTACCCAGGAGGAAAACGCGTACTCAGCTCTATATTGGAGCACTGAGTCCTCCCAATGAGACAATCTAGACTTCTGGTGCTGAACTCTGTAATCACTATAAAGCTACTGGATATTATTGAGTTTTGCTGGATGGGTCCAGCAAAAAGCTCATTCTTGAGAAAGCAGGCACACCCAAGTGGCAGAGAAAGGCATCTCTTAGCTGCTGAATCCTCTTGGATTCAGGTGAACAAACTGGGCCCTGTCACCCGGATTTCCAGGTTGTAGTGAATAAAAGAGCTATAAGCCATCCATGTATGCCCTGGGCTGGATGGTCCAGGTTAGCCCGATCTTGTCTGATCTCAGAGGCTAAGCAAGGGTCAGCCCTAACTGGCAGACTACCTGGATCCAGGGAAGTCCTGGATTGCTATGTGGAGACAGGCAATGGCAAACTACCCCTGTTCTTCCCTTGCCTTGAAAACCCTATGCGTTGTCATAAATCAGCTGAGGCTTGATTAGTTGCCAACCTCCAGGTGGCCCCTGGAGCTCTCCTGCCATTGATCTCCAGATGAGCAAGACCAGTTCCCCTGGAGAAAAGGGCTGCTTTGGAGGGTGGACTCTATGGCATCATACCCTGCTGAGGTCCCTCCCCTCCCCAAACCCCACCCTCTCCAGGCTCCACCCCCCCCCAAATCTCCAGGTATTTCCCAACCCAGAGCTGGCAACCCTAGGCTTGATGGTGCTTTCCACCACCACCAGGAAATCAGTGTTCCTTCTCTGAATGATTCTTTGTGTTCTTCGTTCAGAGTCAGCCCTGTTGGATTCAGTGGCAGTTAATTCTGGATTCTGAAGACTGAAAATAAAAATTGCAAATGTATGTGCATGGAAGGGGTCAGATCTGTTGAACAGGAGCTACAGATAATGAGTCTCAAGACTGAGGGCCCCTGACTGCCTGTGCTTTCACTGATAGACATCTCTTTTTCTTCCCTAGAGCTCTCCCTGCCATGATGCAGTGGGTCCGGACTCAGAGAGCGGGCGAAAGCGGTATCAACATCGTCACGGCGGACTTCGTAGAACTCGGCGACTTCATCGGCACAATCATAAAGCTGAACTACATCTTGGATGAAGGCGAACCCGATACGACTTGATAGTACCGTAATGTGACCCGATATGCTTTTCTGTGGAACTTTTCCCAGTTGTGTTAGGTTGTAATCTTATGTGACAAATTTTGCAAGCACATACCAAATTTTTTCTTTTGAAGTGTTGAGAAAAGAGTGCGTAAAAAGAGGGGCCTTCCCCCCCATTTGTTTCCATCATTTCTTGAGATTGATTATCTTGTATCCCGTGAAACCCAACAAGGTTTCACTCACACTTGTTTTCTGCCTAGAGAAAGCCATTAATAAATATTCCATCCACAACCATATGTGCTTTTGGCCATATTGACAATGATTTGCTGTGTTTAATAAATGGCAGCCATATATTGACCTATGTGCAATAGTTTTTCCATTATCATTAGGAATTTTGCTACGGAATGAAAACAGTGTATTATCCTGCCAAGGTGCTCCATTAGCCAGCGTGGTCCATTTTATTAACGTTGCACTATGTATAGCATCCATTGGTGGCGTCAAGTTTCTTGGTGGTGGAAGGGGAGGAGGAGGAGAAGACATGTTCAGAACCATGCCCTCAGCATCCGAGATAGGCAAAAAATAAATTAATTAACAAGCAGTTGAAATTCCAGATTCTATCAGGCAGCTCCTCTGGACCACACCTTTTTCACTTTGAATATGTGGCATGATGATTACTTTTTAAAAAAAAAGAAATAAAAACAAATCATTTCACTGGACCAACTGCAGTCAGGATGGAACCTGTCAAGCTGAGTTGCCCCTGCAATGGCTGCTCAGTTTGGAGCTGTTCAGCAGTGACTATCAGCTCCTCCCATGAGGCCCTTAGCAAGGCCTGAGAGCTTACTGGCCCCTGTGGCAATGCCAACACCACTGGGGGTCGCCTTGGCTCATCCCTGGGTGCCAGTAGCCCTCCAGGACAGAAGCCAAGTGGGGGCATTCCCTGCCAGCTAAAGAGCTAGTCCATCCCCGATTAGGCTTGCCATCTGCCACCTGTCCCCAATTCCCCACTCTCAATGATTTGAGGAGTGTGGTAAAAAAATAGGGGAATAGTGTTGATTATGATGCCCTAAGTAAGTCTCTATGGTCTCGACCATAGATATTATGGGGGGGGGGCAGTTCCTAGAGTGTCAGTCAGAAGTGATATCACTTCCTCCTGAAACTGCACCTTTTCTGGGCACCCCCCCCCCAAATCTCCTGGCATTTGCCTGTTGTTTATCTAACTTTGTCCCTATGCAAGTGGTGGAGGACCTGCCACTAGTTGCTGGGGGGGGGCAGAATTGCACTATAAAGTTTTGAAGAGTGGTTTTCGTTTAACTTTCGAAACTATAGCATTTTGTGAAGTGGGTGGAAACTTTGTCGTCTTCATTTGCACTATATTAAACACTTTTTTGTGTCAAAGGCACCCAAGGCAATACACAATGAATCACCAAACTCAACTAAACCCTGAACTAAAAACAAAAACACAATAAAGCTATCAATTCTAAAAATAGAGAAGGGAGCAGCAAATGCCATGACCATACTTCGTAAAAAGAATATTTAATAGCTATGCTTTAGAATGACTGGTAGGTTATGCTCAAATATCCAGATTTGTTTCCTTTAGAAAGAAATTTCTACATGCCCAAAACAGACTTTTGACAAAACAGGAAAAGTCTTTTTCAATTAAGACACCTGGAGCCACAAGTTAATAATATTGTGTTGTCCCCACCATTTAATTTTTTTAATACTATCAGCAGGGTTCGTTTCGTAGAAAAAGAGCTAGGGGAACTCATTAGCATAACTCATTAGCATATGCCACACCCCCTGACATCACCGGAAGTGTGTCATAAGGCCACACACTCCGCCCCCAACGGTCCCAGCCGCCGGCCTTGCAGGTCCACTGCCGAGCCCCATGAGGGGCCCGCCGGTGGTCCTGCAAGACCGGTGGGAGTGCAACGAAGCCCCGCGAAGGCCCTTCCTGGCCCCAGGCAGGCAGGGGTGGGGAGAGGCGGGGAGGAAGCAATTTACCCTCCCTCTTCTCCTGCCTCCTCCTGGCTAAATGAGGGCCGGAAGTGGGGCGGCCGGAAGCAGGGGGCGGGGCTTCGTCATGTGCCCCGCTCCCCGTACCTCACCCAGGGGAACTGCAATCCCCCCGATTCCCCCCGAAATGAACTCTGAGTATCAGATAGTGAAAAAAATATTGTTTACTAAAATTTGGGGTGAATCATTAAAGAGAGGACCAAACCAGTTTGTGGTTAATAACATTCAGCTATAACCTTTCCTTGTCTAATGATCTGTGCCATCAAGCTCTTCATATCACCTTCCATGTCCAACAGCAACAAGGGCTGTCTTACATGATTCTTAGTGGATCACCTAACCAATCAAGTTGGAAGGGAAGAGGAAATACCTGCACCCCTCTTCCACTCCATACACACAATTGGATTGTACTCAAAAATGAGTGGTAGAATCAGAAGATGTGGGGCCCTAGAGTATGTAACCAAAATGCTATCAAGTCATCCTGATGGAAGATAAAGAAAAGGCCAGGGGAGAGGAATGGGATTTCTGTTTCACTCCCTCAGAAAGGTTTGGGAAAGGCAGCCTAGCGGAACTGATTTGCAAGCTGTCGTGTTGCCAGGAGCCCTCTCAGACCTTGGCCTTCAAGGGTAAATCCAGACCTTTTCACAACCAAGCCCCATTTTACCACTACTGTCTCCTCACATCCCGGTACTTCTACCACTCCTCTCTTGGCCATTTTCTGCTTTTAGCTCTTATGGATAATTTCCAGTCACCATCTCCCCTCTCCCCAGTCTCTCATAGGGTTGCCAGCTCCAGGTTGCAAAATTCCTGGAGATTTGGGGGTGGGGGTAGAGCCTTGTGGAGGGCAGGGTCTGTGGAGAGGAGGGACCTCAAGAAGGTATAATGCCATTGAGTCCATCCTCCAAAGCAGCCATTTTTTCCAGGGGAAGTGATCTCTGTAGTCTGGAGAGGGGTTTTAATTCCAGGAGATCTCCAGGCCCCACCTGGTGGCTGGCAACCCTAGTATCTCACATGATTTCTCTTTCCAGCTACTACATCGTGGAGTGTAGATAGCTCTCTTTCCTTCGTTCTTCAGAGTCTCTGGACCCGCTATGTCCCCTTCCATCCTCCTCTGCCTTGCTCCCACTCTTTGGTCTGGTTTGAAATGACAAAGCCACTTAGAGGTCTTTTGCAGTCATCTGCCTTCTGCTCCCAAGTGGCTGCCATTGATCTCAGGAGTGGGAGAGGTGATTATGAAGGAGCTGGTTTGGTCAAGGGAAGCCTAGCAAATATCCTCGGCCACCTCGGTGTCTGTATCAGAGGACTAAAACTATCTTGTGACACAACACACTCACTTAAAGAGGACCTGTGGGGGGGAGGGTAAAGGACATCAGAGTTTCAACCTTGGTCTTACCATGGCACAGATCGTCTTAACAACCACTGCATTAGCAAACCACACTCATTTTCAGCACAGATGACACAGGCGAGTCACCTCTCACTACAGGGTGGTTGTGATCACGGGTCATTTCCTGCAGGAGCGCACAGGAGCGGAGCTCCGGCAGTAAAGAGCCCAGGGGGCGGGCACATGCAACAAGCCCCACCCCCTGCTCCCAGCAGCCCTCAGTCAGACCAAGAAGCATCCAGGTAAGTTGCAGACACCCCCCCAGCCCCAAAACAGTCCAGTGGCACCTTTAAGACCAAGTTTTATTCAGGTACAAGCTCTCCCTCCTCTGCGAGGACAGATCTGCACTCCCCCCCCCATAGCTAGCAATCTGAAACAGTCCAGTGGAGCCTGAGCGGTGGGTGTTGCCTTCTGACACACTTTCGGTGATGTCAGGGGGTGTGACATATGCAAATAAGTTATGCTAATGAGCTCCTGGACCTCTTTTTCTACGAAATGACCCCTGGTTGTGATTCTAGCACGCTTCCTTGTAGGATGGGCTCCCAAACTGTTGACGTGTGAGACCCATACAAATTGCCTTTCTTCTTTTGAAAAGAGCAAGCATGCTTCTAGAAGGGGTTCCCCCATTTAATGAGGAAAATCACAGAATTACACAAATGCTTCTTGCTTGTTGCCCTTTCGTAGACTGAACATTCTGATGGTACCTTTTCCTGGACGTTCAGCTGTGTTGTACCTTCTAAAAGAGATAGACTTTTACACAGTGCCCGAGTCCTCCAAGTAAGGGTTTCTAGTAAACATTTTTTTTTATTTATGAATCCGTATTCAAAGATTAGGCTGCTTATTTTGCCCCTCTTCTCTCTTAGCTCCCTGGGCCCCAATTCTCCATCTCCTCACTCCCTTGGTCACTGTGTGAACAGAATGCTGGGCTAGATGGGCCTTTGGTCTAATGCAGTATGGCTCCTCTTATGTTCTTATGTCCTCCAGTGCCTTGATATCATGCCATCCCACTTGTTCTTAATTCTGAGGCTTCTCTTCCAAAAAAAACAACAACAACGCCAGCATGAGACCTCCCTTCTCTTCCCCCCCCCCAATAGCTGCACAAGTTATCAACATTCCGTGACTGATAATATTCCTTTCCCTCGGAAGTTAGAATGTTTGCTAACATTCTGTGTCATCATGGCAGTTCAACAAATAGTCCAAGGTAATGCTAAGAAGCAAATAATACGCAACTGTGTTTTATCCTGTTGATTGTAAGACATACTTTGAATGACAGCAGTCATCATGAATCAGCAAAGCTGACCATTTTTAAGGCCTTAGTCCTCCGAACTATGCCGATTATCACTGAGCTGTAAGTGAAATTAGACCTTTGTACCATCCATGTTCCTGGTAAAAAAAAGCTGCCCATTTTCTTGCCCTACTTGCAGAAGGAATGAAGGGGCTTTAAGAAACCTGATCACTTCAACTCTTGCTAGACTCCAGCATCACTCAGTATTTTAAATTGTGCTAGGCTCAAAATGATGTACCAGACTCAGTCAGAAGACCAGGGCCTCTGTGAATCGGAACAGTGTACTGAGTGCTCAAGTCTCAGCCGATCCGCTAAAGGAAGCGCTGCCCGAACTTGGGTGGCCCAACCTAGCCCAATTTCAGCTGATCTTGGAAGCTAACCAGAATCGGCCCTAATTCGTACTTGGACGGGAGACCACCAAGGAATTCCAAGGTTGCTACATGGAGGTGGGCTATGGCAAACCACCTGATTGTCTCTTGCCTTGAAAGCCCTGTGGGATCACCACAAGTTGGCCATAACTTGACGGCACTTTCCACCACCGCAGAAAGTTCCATTAGCAGAAATAATTGGCAGAATTCAACCCTCTCTTCAACTATTTGGGGGGGGGGATAAAATCCCATAATAATATAAATAAGTAATAAGATAAAGGAAATGAGACTGTCGTCCTGTGATGATGTCTTCATGTCCCGCTTCCCAGATCCGACTGGCCATTGAGATAATGCAGGATTTATTATGGTCACGATCGTACATGTGCTTATTTGGTAGTGAGTCCAACTCTACTCTCTGAGATTTAGTTCCAAGTAAATATGATTAGGACTGACTGCATTTCAGACTTTCCCCCTTCATTAATAACTATGCTTCAGTCTTAAGGCCACAATTCCACATGGACTCAGTTATGTGCACCTAAGTTCCACGGAAAGTAGAGGGCCGGAGATTTGCATAACACTTCTTGGAACTGCAGCTGAAAGCAACAATACTGATTTCCGACTGAGAATGAAGCACACAGACAATGCCACTAGAAGGGTTTCATTTATAAATATACAATAATGGCTGGTGTTTTCATGTATTAAGGATATATATAAATATATGTAACTATATTGTGTCTTGAGCTTACCGGCATTGTCCAGCTGTCTGCTTAGCATCAGTTGTTATCCGTTGACTGGGTGTTGTAAAAAAATAAATGCAAAATGAATTAAGGCCTCTGCTGAGATAACATCGAATTAAAATATGTTTTTTCATCAGAAACTTAATTTTCTTACTGGTACATAACTGCACAAAAAAGAGGACCCTTTTTGGGGTGTATGTTTTCATGTAACTAATCATCTCTTTTCCAGTGGAGAAGCACAGAATATTATCAAAATGACTGTAGGGAGATGAATTTGCCTTAATTAAAGAAGCAGATTTTTTTTTAAGTCCTATGGCATCCATTAACAGGTATAGTCAATGATGGACAGGTTGTATTAGCAGGTCTGATAGTATCTTCAGATGCCTATAGTTGGTGTAACAATTGGACCCCGCAGGCCAAAGCAAGACAATTTCAAAATGAGGATTTTGCACATTGTATGAATGTTACTTCCCTTTAGCTCTGTACGTCAAAAGCCATGCAGCAGGAGAATGATCATCCTTCAACAAGTCAAGTGGTTCCTTCCCAATGTGCCAATAGCCAGCACTGGTAACCCATCAGTGACCAGATCAGAGATTGGACAGAAAGGAAAGCATGTGTTCCATATTCCAAAACCAAACGTGTTGTGTTGTGTAATGGCTGAAGTGCTGGATTTGGACAGAGACGGGGTTCAAATCCTTGCTCAGCTATGAAGCTCATGGCTTAGGCAGTCATTGGGTTTAACCCCGTGACTTCCTTCCACCACGTCTTCCTCCAAGACAGAAGGAATTCCTTCAACAAAGGAGGACTTGCTCCACCACAAAAAGTCATTCTCCCATAAGAGGAAGTCTTTCTCCCCTGAAGGAAGCACAGAGTCAGAACTACCAGCTTAGTGGAAGGGAGTCATAGCATCCAACCCAATGATTTCCCATGTCATTACTGGGAAGATGGGGAGGGGCTTCCCACATGTACATCAGCCCGAGCTCTGGGGAGGGAAGATGGGACTTGAGTATGATAGATATCTGGACCAGTGTCATGCTTTTCATGACGAAGAGCAGTGAGAGCATTCCTCTGTTCTATCAGAATGATAAGGTGACCAAGATTTTTAAACTAGTTTCTCATTTTCCTTAAACAATTAAGACCCTTCCTTTATGTGCTGTTTGTGCAGGCAGAATAATTCCCTGCTGATTCCCTTCCTCATCGACCTCTCTCTCCCATGCACGATGACCCGCACACACGGTAAGGGACCACGAGGTCCCAGACTGGGCCATGCCTCGCATTCATTTCCTTGAAATAAATATCCATATTACCAGACTTTCTATGAGAGTGCCTTTTAGAAATATTGCAGTAAGTGTGTGTGAGAGAGGGTGAGCTGACAACTAGACAATGAAAAATGTGACACAGCATGCAGAATGACCCAGATTTCAACTCCTAGCAGCCCAAGTTAGAAGGTAATGGAACCTATAGACCTTCTGCCAATCAGAGTAGACAATACTGTCCTTGACAGGCCAATGGTCTGAGCTGGTACAAGGCAGATAGCTCCATGTGCCCTTCACATGCCCGTGAGCCATGTGGGAGCCACCTATCTGTGAACCCAGTGTCTTTCCCATGGATTCTGTGGGGAAGACCCATCTAAAGGACATTAAAGTAAGTTGCAAAAATTGCTTATTGGGTGGCTTCTTTTGGCTTCCCTTCAAACCAGGCAAACTCGTGGGAATAAAGAGGTGAGTCCTGGCTCCGTGGTAGAGCACATGCTTTCCATGCACAAGGTCCCAGGTTCAACCCATTGGACCTCTAGTTAAAAGGACCTCGCATACCAGAGCGGGCAAAGGCTGGCCCATGGCTTGGAGACCCATTGCCAGGGTCAGTGGACCAGTGATTTGACTCAGTACGAAGCAGCTGCTTGTATGTTCAACAGTTGTGCTTCCAGGCTGTCCGCCCCTTAAATCTGTGGTTTTCAAACTTTCTATATTCTGGGTATGCTTTCCACATAGGCTTGTCTGCTGAGGACAGGAGTCTCTGTAAGTCTGCCAGGACACTCTTGGACAGTGCTTGGGACTGCTGTTCATTGCAGGAGATCCTAGTCTGCACATTTTCTTCATATGGAGGTCAGGCTTGTTGAACATCAGTGCTATGCTGCATTAATGACATGTGCCTCCTAGAACATGCCCAGCACTTTGAAGATGGACAGCTTCAAGAGGATTTTAGATAAACATATGGAGCTGAGGTCCATCAGTGGCTATTATCCACAAGGCAAAGATAGGAACTCTCGGTCTGGGGCAAGGGATGCTCTGTATTCTTGGTGCTTGGGGGGGCAACAGTGGGAGGGCTTCTAGTGTCCTGGCTCCACTGGTGGACCTCCTGATGGCACCTGGTATTTTTGACCACTGTGTGACAGAGTGTTGGACTGGATGGGCCATTGGCCTGATCCAACACTGGCTTCTCTTATGTTCTTTTATGTTCTTAGCAATGTTATAAAGATGGATATCAGAGAAAGTTTGTCCACCCTTAGTAATCATCTCATTAAGGAATGCCCTGCTAAGCTTTTGAGTAGGGTTGCCACCTCTGGGTTGGGAAATACCTGGAGGCGGAGCCTGAGGAGGGCAGGGTTGGGAAGGTAGGGACTTCAATGGGGTATAATATCATAGAGTCCACCTTCCAAAGCAGCCATTTTCTCCAGGTGAATTGACCTCCGTTTCCTGGAGAGCCATTGTAATAGTGGTAGATCTCCAGCTATCCCTTTTGAGTGCCTTAAATAACCTTTTGCAGCCAGAGGAATGCCATGGGTGCAATGTGTAGGGTTAGTGCTCTTGGCTGTGAAAATTATTTTGCTATAACTGAGTGTCATGTTTCTAACAGGGATACAGGAATCCTGGTCTGTCTTTCTATCTACATTTCATGGGGGTGGAAAAGAGGGTTTCACTGATAGCCCCCCCACACGCCTACACCATGAAGTTTCTCCATGTCCCATTGCCTTTTTTGGAATGCATCTCATGTGCCCAGGAGGTCACCAAGGTCACCAGCTGATACACATGACGGGCTTAGAGAGGGCTGTCTTGGTCTTCGTTTGGGCTGATCTCATTTTCACACCTGTTTTAATCCAGGGGTAGGCTCACTCCTTCAGAAGGAATGCCCAGATACTCCTTTGTGGGGGTGTAGGAGAACTCAGGACTGGTGTCCTGCTAAAGTAAAAGGATTCTGAAGATGAACGATCAGACCGCTTTGCAGCACAGCTTCCGTGGGTTTTATTTCAAACCTACTGAGAAAAGCACAGTTGCCCAGCTGACATACCTGAGGTGGATCATAAGCGCTCAGACACTGCTAATCCTTAGAAATCTAGTTTCTTCAACCAGTGAAGGAAAAGCTAATAGTGTAATTATCTGTGGTAGCTTCCGTGTGTACGACATTGTTCTGAACTGTACATGTTTACCTGATGACAACAGACAAAAAACAAAGCAAAATCTGTATACTCTGTAAAATGTATTGATGATGGATTTGTTAGGATCCAGTGGTTTTGTTTCCTCATAATTTTGAATTGTGACAGTGTTACTGTAAGTGTCATGTGTATACTTGTGTGTGTGTGTGTGTGTGCGCGTGCAAGGATGTGGGGTGTGCATACTGACCAATACATGAGAATTAGCAACCTAATCCTAAATGAAAGGGGTAGGTGTATTATCTTCCTTAATGCTGCATCTGCTTAATTTCGTGAAATCTTGAAGTCATGTGCAGTTGAGGATTATCAATGTATTTGGATTGTGATCCAAAGACCTCTGTAGAAGGAAGTCTGTGAAGCCCCTCTCGGTGTATGGAGCTCCTTCATGTGGCCCTCTGGGTTGTAGCCCCAGGGGTGGTTTGCTTTCTTTTGTTTACACAAGTTTTTAATCATAACAATGATTTTTTTAAAATCAAGTTTGAATCTATGACCACAAATCTAACAAGGGAATAATTTGCAATAATCCATTTATCTCTTTCAAAGCTACAAAATGAGATTTTGTTCCTAGGACTTTAATTTCATTCTCAGACAGCTTTGTTGCCAGGTTGGCAGAGATGAGGACAAACTGTGTAACACTCTGAAATCAAAGTCTCAACACCCCAAAATCTAGTATTATAATTTCTGAATGGCAAATTTTGCTAGATTAGTCATTGTTTCTGGAGTGTTCAGAGTAAAATTCTATTATTATGAATATGGAGCATTCATCAGATTTACAGTTCCAGCAAAAACTCATTTCAGAGAAAGGACAATTTGAAGAACCTCACTAAATAATTCAGATGACCCATTTGCCACAGACGGAGGGTGGAAGTGGCTGGCCAGAAATAGATCCAGCCCTTATTCTTATAAAACACACACACACACAATCACCATTTCATTCTTTTTAATATATGTAGATACCTCTTTAGACAGTTCTTGTGCTCCACCTATGCTTCTGGTGGCAGGCAGAGTTTGGTTGGTGGATTGATTTGCTGGGTCATTGGAGATCTTTGAAGTGCTGAGAAGATGCCTAACCGAGGTTGACACTTCTGTCCCGAGAAGAAAGATGGACTCACTTTCTGTAGATAAGGCTACAGGAGTGAATACATTCTTGTGACCAGCATTCAACTGAAAGCAAGGGCCCTGTTTAGACATTAAAGCTTCCTTGTGGAGGCCATTTGAAACAACTTTCTGGGGCAGCTGTTATGTCGTGGTAAGTTGACAGTGTGGAATTGTCCTCTGGCCAGCAAGAGGGAGATTTCTTCCTGAGCCAGCACAAACACCTTGGATGGAGAAAACTTAACAGAATCTGAACTAAGATGAACTATGGGTGATAACTAGGGTTGCTGAGTCCCTCCTGGCAACTGGCAGGGGATGAGGGGGACTTACAGGAAGCAGGAGGGAGGCCCAGCTGATGTTGCAGTGATGTGTCTACATCACTTCCAACATAACCCAGAAGTGACATCATCACACAGCAACGTCAGGTGACGCTCTGGTATTTGGGCAAAACTCTATGGTAAATTTGGCTTCTACCTTGGAGTTTTTGCACAAATACCAGAGTATTGCTCCGATGTCATTGATGTGATGATGTCACTTCCGAGGCACATTAGAAGTGAAATAGACGTGTTGCTGCCACATCGGCTGGGCCTCCCAGCTGCTGGCCAGCTGATCGGCAGCAGGGTAATGGGGCCTGGTGGCGGGGGACCCCCACCTCCACCAGGGGGTCTGGCAGCCTTAGGGATAACCCAGTTTCAAACCACGCCTTTAGATCCTGGTTTGACTTACCCTGACTAACCATAGTCAGCAAAGTATCTCATGACTGAATGATCACACAAACTGCTGGTTACTAAATTAAGCCACAGTTTCACTTGACACCTGAACCAAGCCACAGTATTGCAGCTTCCCCTCTTGGAGTGCCCATTGCAAGATATGCAATGGAGCCAGGTGAAGTTGTGTATGGACTCTTTTGTGCCTACTTGGTTGCAACTCTTCTTACAACTGCATTGTAGTGCAAGTGCCGTAGCAGTGCGATCCTTTGTCCTTGTAGGCCCATTTGCTTCAGCAGACTTTGGTATGACTCTCTTTAGGATGGCACTGAAGCACGGTGTTGTGTCCTGGGACCGCCACGAGGCGAGCAGAGCTTGATTCCTAAAGAACAATAGAGACTAGGCTCCTAAGGTTCACTAAGGGAACCGATAGAAACCTTGGAGGGGAATTCAAACCCCCCAATGGGATCCAGGGGTGTTCCCCTGGATATGTATATAGTACACACAGCAAAATGCGTCACTGCTTGCCCTTGGGATTGTTGACTCTGGTCAAGCCATAACTAATTTTCTCCTAAGGCTGGTGTTGCTTTTTGAAAATCCTTTCTTTTGGCATAATTTCCCTGAAATCCTCGGGTGGGGGGAGATCTTAGTGCCCCAGTCCCAATCAAAGTCCCAATATTAAAGATATCTAGGGCTACTAGGGCTGCCAAGTGGGGGCGGGGGCGGGGAAAACCCCACTTTGGAGGCCCGATTCCCGCCCCCGTGGAATCGGGCCCCGGGGGGAACTCCGCCCCCGAAGCGCAGCGTGGCTGCGTCACCAGAGGTGATGCAACCACGTCGATCACATTGGGGGCGTGGCCCCGATCGTCAGAGGGAAAACTCTATGGTTTTCCCTCCGACGATCAGAGCCACGCCCTCAACGTCGCGCGTCACTTCCGGTGATGTGCTGGCAGCGCACGCGCCTGTCGACGGACGGCTCCCGGAGCCCGGCGAGGCTCCCCCGCCGGTAAGAAAAATTGACTTGCCAAACCTAAGGTCTACCGGGTCTTCTACTGTAGTGGGAGACATCCTGCCTGAACCCTGGAACCCTGCTGCCCCTTGGTAGGTTAGCGGGGGGGGGGGACTGCAGCAAAAATTGCTGTTGCTTCACCAGCATGATGTTGCTTTCAGCACGAACTCAGAAGTGACACCTGCATCGGGGCAACACTCTAGGATTCTGTTGAAGCCCTATGGTAAGTGACATCACGCTGCCGCAGTGATGGTGTTCTACATGTCCCTGCCTCCTTGAGCCCTCCGATGATTGCCAGTTGTCGGGTGGCAAGCCTAAAAACCGATTGTGGATCTCCCACATCTGATCTACTTGCCCCCAAGTTCAGTACCCTTGCTTTGGGAGCGAATAAATCCATAGGGACTTCTGAGTAAATAAGGATAGGATTGGACCATATGTCTCAACGAAAGCAGTAGAAAAATGTCAGTTGAGAGCCTCACAGAATGTGGTTTTCACCAGCCCACAATCACAACTGGTCAGAAATGGACAGGGGCCATCATTGTTAAGGAAACAGCCAACAACAAAATCGGACCTCCCCCCTTTTTACTACAATACTCATTTTGTTAATCCAAATTGTTTGGGTCAAAAATAAGACTAGATAGACTCAGGGCGATGTGATCTCAGTGTGGTTACCCTTCCTCATTTCTGTCATACAATGCACAAAAAGCTCACCCTAAGAACTCCCCATTTTTGCTAATACATCTGGGTGACTTTATTTCCATGGGATGAGCGTGGCAGGCATGTAAAGACTGCTCCAGTTGCAACATACACCAAAAGGTTCACAGGGCTGCACCTTGTCTTGACAGGATCTGGATACTTTCCTAGATGTTGCATTCAAAAACTCGACAAAAGCCTACAGTTCTGTATAGCAAATGTGAATTTTTATTACAAGGATGTGTATTTATTGTAAAAAACAAACAAACACGGTTTCTTTGTATTCAGTGAAATGTCTAATAAAGCCCCATTATCCAGACTCTTGTTTCAGTGATTCATCCCCAGTTCTTAAATACATAGGGTTGCCAGCTCTGGGTTGGGAAATACTTGGCGATGTTTAGGGGTAAAGCCTGGGGAAGGTGGAGTTTGAGGGTGGGAGGGACCTCAGAGCAGCATGGTGTCACAGAGTCCACCTTTCAAAGCAGCAGGTTTTCCAGGGGGATTGATCTCTGTAACCTGGAGGCCAGTTGTAATTATGGGAACTTCCAGCCACTACCTGGAGACTAAGAAATACCGAGTCTATAGCCGTTACAAGCACTTAACTGCACTACATCCAGAATTATTATTTTTTTCCTTTTGTGTAATGTTTATAAATTAGATCATCAAATAAACAATACAGTATCTAAGCAATTTCAGGGTAATTATTATATAGAGCTGCGGTGGCTCAAGTGGTTAAGATGCTGAACTGCAGGCTATGGAAGGTCAGTAGTTCAGCAGTTCGAGACCAGAGTGTGCCGCATGACGGAATGAGCTCCCGTCTCTAGTTCCAGCTCCTGCCAACCTAGCAGTTCGAAAGCAAGAAACTGCAAGTAGATAAATAGGTACCACTTCAGTGGGAAGGTAACAGCGTTCCGTGCGCCTTGGTGTTTAGTCACGCCGGCCACATGACCACGGAAACATCTTCAGACAGTGCTGGCTCTTCGGCTTTGAAGCGGAGATGAGCACCGCAACCCTAGAGTCGGATTCGACTGGCTTTCGAGTAAGGGAACCTTTACCTTTTTATTATAGTCTCAGGTTTAAAAATGCTGAAGTATTAATCTAACACCACAAAGCCAAATACCTGAGAGCAGGAGGGGAAAACACTCTAGCAAAAATTTAACAGTGCAGTCCTAAGTGGATCTACTCAGAGGTAAATCTCATTTTCTTTAATGGGGCTTTCTCCTGGAAAAGCGTTCTTCGGATGACAACCTCTAGAGCACCTCCATATGGTCTCTCATCTTCTACCCTCTCCCTACACAGACTTTATCGGTCACTGCACAAATGTAATTGAATTGTCTTCATCACTTGCGTTTCTTGAAATGACGGGCCTTGCACTCGCTTGTTTGTGCTCTGGAGTTCACGGTTTCAGACTGCACTTTAAAGATTGCTCCGTTATGAATTACGGGATGAGGCAAATTGCCGGTGGCATCGAGTCAAGCAATCTCAATGCAAATTAGCCCTGGTGGCGAAAGGTGACGGCAGACTAATAAACCGGCATCGTTACCCCCCCCTTATCACATAAAGGCGGATGGCGCCGCATACCAATGAGGCCCCCGGATGCCGATAACAATGTTCCGCAGCAACTAAATTAATTAAAACCTAGTTTTATAGCTCTCTCTGGGGATTGGGGGAGGAAATTGATCATCGTTCAAATTCATAAATTCCCAAGCAGCCTCCTCAATGAGGACCAAAATAATATTTAAGTATTTAATCTTCCAGCAGGAGCTCTTGGGCGTTTGCACCACCCACGTGCCAGCTGGGAAAACAGCAGAATCTGACACTGAAACATGAAAACAGAGAAGGACCCCGGTCACACGGGCCGGAAAATGCGGGGTGGAAGCGTGGCTGTTTGCCCCGGAGCAAACTAACCTGCGGCTGCGCGATCAGACGTCCCCTCGAGGTGCCGTCGAGGTCCCGTGGTTAGGGGGGAGGTGCCGATCACACGACGCGGCAAAGAAGCGGCGCGGCAAACGGGGCTGTGTTTTGGTTTTAAACTGAAGTGTGCGCATGCGCCGTTGGGTCCTGTGGAGACTTGGGAACAAAACCTTTTTGCATGTTGTACCCCACCCCCACCCACGAACCCCCTGCCTGCTCCATGGCCTTTCCCTTGAGTTCCCGCGTCGTCGTCACGCCCCCCCTGCCCCCGGCACTCATGCCTTGCCCAGGAGATGATGCCGGCGTTGCTCATCCCAGGAAGGTGCGGGGTGGGCTGGCTGGTGCGAAGCTCTCTCTCCCCCTCCCCCACAACAACTCATCTGCTCTTCTTTCCACTCGTGCCTTGCCCAGGAGGTGATGCCGGCGTTGCTCATCCCAGGAAGGTGCTGGGGGGGGGCTAGCTGGTGCGAAGCTCTCTCTCCCCCTCCCCCACAACAACTCATCTGCTCTTCTTTCCTCTTCATCTGAATTGCGCTAGAAGAAAACGGTGCTGCTGGGAAGGGAACCCCGGGGTGGGGTGGGGGACACACACCTTTTTGTTCTACGCTTTGCTCTATGCTTCCCAGATGTGGCATTGTGATCGCGCCCGGAAAATCCGCCTATCATCCGTCTCAGTAGTGTGGCTACTGCTCCGTGTGACCGCAGCCAAGGAGTAGCTAAGAACAAGAATGGAGAAGACCCAGGTTCAAATGCCACTTGTGCTTCAGACACACTGCATTCAGTGTCATTTAAATCCAATTGTAAAAACTGCACGAAAACCGTCTGTTTGCCCCTCTCCTTGTTCTTCCCTGTCACTTCTTGTGCAGAGAATCACATTTAAATCTAACTCTGGTTACCTATGAGGTAGAAATGTAGGTGGGTGGGTTAACTAGAACCATTTCCTCTGCCTTCCCCTCCACATGTAGGCACATCAAGTTTGGTGTAGTGGTTAAGAGTGGCAGCTAACTCTGGTTATCTATGAGGTAGAAATGTAGGTGCGTGGGTTAACTAGAACCATTTCCTCTGCCCTCCCCTCCACATGTAGGCAGATCAAGTTTGGTGTAGTGGTTAAGAGTGGCAGACTCTAATCTGGAGAACCAGGTTTGATTCTTCACTCCTCCATATGCAGCTAGCTGGGTGACCTTGGGTCAGTCACAGTGCTCTCAGAGCTGTTCTCTCAAGAGCAGTTCTCTCAGAGCTCTCTCAGCCCCACCTACCTCACAGGGTGTCTGTTGTGGGGAGAGGAAGGGAAGGAGATTGTAAGCTGCTTTGAGACTCTGAGTGAAGGGCGGGGTATAAATCCTCCTCCTCCTGCTGCTGCTGCTCTTCCTCCTGCTCCTCCTCCTGCAGGTTCTATGGAGGGCAGAGTTGCCAGCTCCAAGCTGGGATATTCCTGGAGATTTGGGGACGGAGTGTGGCGAGGCAAGGTTTGGGGATGGAAAGGACTTCCAACAGGGTAAAATGCCATGCGGTCCAGCTCCCAAAGCAACCATTTTCTCCAGGGGAACTTATCTCTGCCATCTGGAAATTGGTTGTAATTCCAGGAGCTCTCCATGGCCCCCCTGGAGATTGGCAACCAGAAGTGGAGGAGACAATCAGCATCAGAGATTGCCTGTGTCATGGTACAGGTCACCTGACCTCAATTTCACGCACATCCCATTCCAGAATTCTATACAACCTGTTAGGAGCTCTGTCTATGTTGCTGTGTGCATGAGGGTTGCCAGTCTCCAGGTGGTGGCTGGAGATCTCCCAGAATTACAGCTAGTCTCCAGGGGACAGACATTAGTTATCCTGGAGAAAAGGGTTGCTTGAGAGGTAGACTCTATGGCATTATACCCCATTGAAGTCCCTCCTTTCCCCAAACTCCACCACCCCCAGGCTCCACCCCCGAAATCTCCAGGAATTTCCCAACTCAGAGCTGGCAACTAAAGTTCACATGGTCTTCTGTGTCTAGGACTTCTGTTTTCCCAGTGTTCCCTCTAAGCTTAGTGTGAGCTAGCTCACAGTTGTGTAGACTCCAATTCACAGATTTTTGTCTCAGCTCAGGAAGGATGGCTCCAGAGCAAACTAATTTATGCAGCAGTCAAATCGCTCGCTCACAACTTTAATGCCAGCAGCTCACAAAGTAGAATTTTTGCTCACAAGACTCCCACAGCTTAGAGTGAGTATTCGGTATGCCATGGAGCTCACCATCCAAAGCTGCCAATTTCTTCTAGGGAAACTGATCTCTAGTCAGAGAACTTCAGAAGGCCCACCTGGAGGCTGGTAACTACCTGGAGTGAGGTTACTATGGAGTCATCTGGTGGATGAATCTCTGGAGTGAAGTTACAGTAATAGAAGACAAGACAGCACCTTCTGTACAAGGTTCCATTTAGTGATCACGATTGATAAAGGGGCTTCCACCCACAGACTTGTGGTGGAATATTTAAGAGAAGCTTTGAGAGGTGGAGCCAAAGAAAGGGTGGGAGTGGCTTGGCAGAATGGGCAAAACTAATACCACACACATTCTGGAGGCACAAACTGCCCTTGGGCATTGGAAGAGACTCCGGCATCTCGCGCAAGGAAGTGTTTCAAAGGCAGAGGTGCTGTCTTGTCTTCTGTTAAAACCAAAGGGCTAATGTCACAAAGCTGGCCATGAGAGAGTTGATGATGACTGTCTCACAGGAGATCAGGAAAGCGGGTCTGTGAAACTTTCTGTAGCAGCTTCATCATTTTCTTTCACAGGTTCCCTGTTGCAAACTTGGCACTCTGCTGGATTCCAATCTTCTGGCAATAATAGTGTGAGACAAATCTGTTCTTTTCTTAACTTGCATTTACCAGCTGCTTCCTGTAACGGACAATTGGTCAAGCCTGGCTAGCTAGTTGTGGCTGATGCAGTCTTTTTTTAGGATGTTGCAAGGGCATATGCAGAGCACACTTAAAGGGAGAACACTTAAAAATCACTCTGTGCAATGAAAACAAGCATTCTGGAAGTACAGAATTCTTCACATTTGGTACTACCTCCCTCCAAAGGCCAGCAAAGCCCTAAACCTCTGCTATTATATGGGAAGCAATATATCACCTTTTTATTCAGGTTAGCTCTCTAGGCCTGGACTTGGATGGCCCAGGCTAGCCTGATCTTGTTAGATCTCAGCCCTGGTTAGTACTTGGGTAGGAGATCACCAATGAAGTCTAGGGTTGCTGCACAGAGGCAGTGACAATAGGCAGCTCTAGGAATCACCAGCAACCATAGATGTTTCCAATTCCTAGAGCTACATCCATTGCTTCCAGGCTGAATACAGAAGTGGCATCACCATTCTTGCAAGACCACACTGATTATAATTTTTTTTTTAAATCAAACTTCTAATTTATCACCCGAGCCCTGTTCCAAGCAGGCAACAGGAACTCACAGCAGAGGGGCTTCCGGTCGGGCTAAGATGGAGGACTGACACACTTTTGCGATTGTGCGAAGTGAGCGACGGCCGCTTTTGACAGCTTGGGCAGTTTTTAGCCCAACGCATCGCTCCCCAGTGAGGGGGGGGACAAGCAGGCAGCAGCGCCTAAGAGGGAGTGTGAGGTTGGCGTGATCCGGCTCCCGAAGGAGCCGTTTCATGCTTTGATCTCCTCCCCCGAAGAAGGCAAGTGCCAAGCAACTCTGCAGCGGCCGTTCGAGCCGGATCACCGGTTTAAGCTCTCTACCAGCCGACCTCTTGAAGATGGGCAACAACAGTAAGTGAAAAGAAGCAATGCGAAACCAGATTTGATCGTGCTAGATAACAATAAACGTGCCGCTTACCTGAACTGTGATAAGATAAAAATTGAAACAAGCAGTTGAGCGGGAAATGACCAAACATTCCCAGAAATCCGATTCCGGCAAAGAAAATAGTTGATTGAAGGCTTTAAAACAGTAAAAAAGAACATTGTTTAACATTCCTGCGGTGGGAATTGAGATATGTGCGCAGCCGAAAACCGAAACTGACGAACTGTATCGCGGGAGGAGCAGGCCGGTGTAACGAAAAAAATACTCCGAGGTGCTGGAACAGGAAGAGGAAGCCCTGAAAGAAGGGCTGAAGCCAACAGGAAGCCAACAGGAAGAGACTCGGAGCTACAAGAGAGCAGAACCGGAAGTGAGTGTATACGAACAGACGGGACCTGGAATACGGTAACCTGACCTACTCTATACCCGAATACCATAGAGAAGTTGCGCCCGACATTTTGAGGAGGACCTGACTTTAAATTTGACTTTAAACTTCTTTTAGAGGGTTTTTAAAAGCGAAAATAGAAGGGAATGGCTGATTGAAGGCTACCCTTTAGAAGAGACTGTTTGTTTGTGAATTTGCGCACCGCAGGAAAAGCACCAAAACGGAGACCAGAAGAGGACCGAAAAGAGCTGACTCTGATCCTGACGTTAAGCCAAAAGTGAGACCAAGAACTAATTCAACACCAACTAGGCTGACACCAACCCCCAAGATGTCAAAAGAGAGGGAGAAGGATAAGAAAGAGATGTATGCTGCCATGGAGGCAATGGAGAAAAGGATGCTGGAAGCAATACAAGCTATGGGAGAACAAAGTGAAAAAAGGATGGGGGAACAGATTGAAAAGCAACTGGAGGCACAAATGGCAAAGCAGACTCAGATTCATCTGAAACAACTTGAAGAGGTTCAGGAGAAGAACATAGCGGCAATTAAAGATTTGGTCACTACTGAGATAACTTCAATCAAGCAAGAAATAGAAGGAGTCAAAAAGGAGATTCAGGCTAATGCAACCAAAACTACGGAAGTGGAAGAGAAGATGCAACAAGTGGAAGAAAAACAGGATTCTTTGACTCAGCAATTTAGAAGATCAGAAACAATGATGGAGTTCAGAAGGATGCAAACCCATCTGAGATTCAGGGGCATTAAAGAGAAGGAAAATGAAGATATAAGAGATGAAATGATGAAGGCAATAACATCATATTTGGAAGAAGATGAAGGGACAATGGACTCTGATTTTGATTTGATATACAGAGTGAACTCCAGAATTGCAGAAAAGAAAAATTTACCAAGAGATGTTATTGTACAATTTGTAACAAGAACAACTACAGAAGATATTTTTAAGAAACAATTCACCGTCCCTTTTGAAATGGAAGGAAACAAGATTATGGTGATGAGAGAACTCCCCCGAGCAGTACTGCAAGACAGAAAAAGGTATAAGCCTTTGGTGGATAAACTGAGGACTTTGAATATTAGGTACAGATGGGAAATTCCACAAGGCTTATCCTTTACTTACAAAGGTGGGAGAGTCCAGATCAGGTCGGTGACGGATTTTTATAAATTTAAGGCGGACAATTCTGACGTCTTTGGAGAACTTTAAATTAAGAATCTACAATGGATTACAAATTGTTGTCATGGAACGTGAATGGATTAAATTCACCTAACAAGAGGAAAAGAATCAATTATTGGATACAAAAACAAAATTGTAACTTGATATGCTTGCAAGAAACTCATATTAGAAAACTGGATGCCAAATATTTAAAAAATGTTAAATTGGGATTAGAATTTTATTCCTCGGCCTTAAATAAGAAAAAAGGTGTGGTGATATATGTGAAAAAGGATTTACAACCTAAAGAAATTTTCAAAGATTTGGAAGGAAGATATGTGGGTGTGGAAGTGATGATTCAACAGAAAAAGACACTGGTGGTCAATATATACGCACCCAATGGAGCAAAAGAAAAGTTCTTTAAGGACTTAACTGAACACCTACAAGGACAAACTTATGATCAAGTTATTTTGGCCGGAGACTTTAATGGAACTATAGATCGGCTGGATAGACAATCACAAAAAGGCAACGAAATTAGTGGAAAATTGCCAAAGAACTTTTTTGAACTAGTCAAACAGGAAAAACTAGAAGATGTGTGGAGGAAATGGAACCCAACGCAGAAAGATTTTACTTTTTATTCCAATAGACATTGCTCTTTTTCCAGAATTGATATGATTTGGATGTCAGAAGAATTGTCAATGAAAACACAAAAAATAGAAATCCTGCCTAGATGTAACTCGGATCACAACCCTGTTTTGTGGACCTCTACTGAAAGGAATAAATCCTTTCTTTGGAGAATAAATGAAGATTTGTTGGATAAAAAAGGTGTTATGGAAATGTTAAAAGAAGAAACAAAACAATATTTCCAACAAAATCTGAATAAAGAGACTTCAATACAGGTAGTGTGGGACGCTTACAAAGCTGTGATGAGAGGGATTCTCATCTCACAAAATGTGAAGCAAAAGAAGGAAAAACTTCAAAGGCAAGTGGAAGTATTGGAACAAATAGCCCAAAAAGAAAAAGAACTGAAGAAGAAACCGGGGAAAAAGAAGATTATTAGAGAACTACAGTTGCTGAAAGAACAGCTGAATGATTTTTTGAACCAAGAGCTTTATTGGAATTTAAAGAAGTTACAACAGAAATCTTTTGAAGGGGCGAATAAACCGGGGAAATATCTAGCTTGGCAACTCAAAGCAAGAAAAGAAAGAAGAATGATAACCAAAATTATAGAAGAAGGAAAAGAATTCGTTGACCCTAATGGTATAAAGAGAAGTTTCTTCAAGTATTATGCTAAATTGTTTCAAGCAAATAGAATTGATCTTGAGAAGATTGAAAGATATTTAGAAGAGATTCCACTATCCAAAATAAGCAAAGAGTTTAAAGATTTACTAAATGGGCCAATCCAAACAGAGGAAGTGAGGAAGGCAATTGAAGAAGCGAAGTTGGGGAAGGCGCCAGGGCCGGACGGATTTACCGCGAAGTTTTATAAAAAAATGAAAGAGGAACTTGTCCCGGCCCTGGAAGCTTTATCCAACGACATACGGATGTGCAAGAAAGTGCCAGACTCATGGAAAGAGGCAATCATTTCATTGATACCAAAGGAAGGCCAAGAACTAACGAATGTAAAGAACTACAGGCCAATTTCTCTCCTAAATAATGACTATAAGATCTTTGCAAAAATTATTGCAGAAAGAGTGAAAAACTACTTACAAACAGTGATTTCAGAAGATCAAGCGGGCTTTCTGCCAAAAAGACAAATTCGAGATAATGTAAGAATAGTAATGGACGCAGTGGAATACTATGAAAAGCACCCTGAAAAAGAGGTAACTTTTTTGTTTGTGGATGCGGAAAAAGCATTTGACAATCTTAATTGGAAGTTTATGTTACAGATGATGGAAAAAATTGATACGGGACAACAGTTCAGAAATTGTATTGAAGCTATCTATTCGGAACAAAGAGCTACACTGAATGTAAATAAAGAATTGACCGATAGCTTCAAGGTACAGAAAGGTACTCGGCAGGGTTGTCCCTTGTCACCGCTATTGTTCATTTGGGTGTTGGAGGTACTTTTACAAAAAATACAACAAGATCAAGAGATTAAGGGTTTGACACATAAAGGTTTTAAATATAAATACCGTGCTTTTGCAGATGACGTAATGTTTATTGTGGAAAACCCGACGGAAGAGTTACCGTTACTATTTCAAAAAATAAAAGATTTTGGAGAATTGGCAGGATTTTATGTAAACAAGAATAAAACGAAGCTTATTTGCAAAAATATGACGAAACAAAAACAAGTGGAACTACAAAATTTGGTACAATGTGAAGTGGTAAAGAAGACGAAATACTTAGGCATTGAGTTAACTGCAAAGAATATAGACTTATATAAGAACAATTATGAAAAACTATGGGCTAAGTTAACCCAAGACTTTAAGAAATGGGACAAAATGAACTTGTCACTGATGGGAAGAATTTCAGTTATAAAAATGAATGTCCTACCACGTTTGATGTTCCTGTTCCAAACAATACCAATACTTAGTAAGACAGATTTGCTGCAAAGGTGGCAACAAGAACTATCAAAGTTTGTTTGGGCAGGCAAGAAACCGAGAATTAAGATGAAAATACTTTGTGATGCCAAGGACAGAGGTGGACTACAGCTACCAAATCTCAGATTATATTATGAAGCGGTTTGTATGACCTGGTTGAAGCAATGGGTGAAATTAGAAAATGATAAGCTATTGGGGTTAGAAGGTCATGATTGTAGATTTGGTTGGCATGCATATTTATGGTATGACAAAACAAAAATGGATAGCTTTTTTAAGCATCATGTGGTAAGAAAAGCATTATTTGTGGTATGGATGAGATATAAAAAATATTTTGGTGATGTAAGGCCACTTTGGATTGTACCAGTGGAAGTGTTAACATCTTACTCAAGACGTAGAGACAAAGATTGGTTGCTGTATAAAGACATAATAAAAAAAGAGGGAACAGAATGGGTAATGAAAAAGCAGAATGAAATTGAATATGAATATGAATGGTTGAAATACATGCAGATCTCTGACCTTTTTAGGTCAGACAAAAGAAATTATGGTTTTAGAGAGGAAAAAAATGAAATGGAAAAGGTATGGGAGAGTGGAGGGGGAAAAGATATCTCTAAAATGTATAAAGTGTTGTTAAAATGGTATACAGAAGATGAGACTGTGAAAGAGCAAATGTTAAAATGGGCAATAAATATGAACAAGGAAATTGACATAGAAACCTGGGAATATTTGTGGAAAAATGCTATTAAGATATCACCCTGTACCAATGTTAGAGAGAATTGTTACAAAATGATGTATAGGTGGTATATGACCCCAAAGAAAATTGCAAATATGAACCAGAATATGTCAAATAAATGTTGGAAATGTAAAAAACATGAGGGCTCATTTTACCATATGTGGTGGACTTGTGAAAAAGCTACACTCTTTTGGACAAAAGTCCACAAAGAAATGCAAAAAATACTTAAGTGCTCTTTCAAGAAAGCGCCTGAAATTCTGCTTTTGGGACTAAAAATGGAAGAAGTTAACTCGACTAAAAGGACTTTATTCTGGTACCTTATTACAACAGCGAGGATGATTTATGCACAATTTTGGAAGACTGAGAAAGTACCAGAAATCGAAGACTGGATACAAAAAGTTCTGTTCATGGCAGAAATGGATAAAATTACAAAGAAGTTGAATAATCAAGAAGACAACGTGTTTTTTCAAGAATGGAATGACTTTAAAATATATCTGGAAAAGAACTGGGATGTAAAACAAAACTTAATATGTTTAGATCAATATTAAGTCAAATGATGTTATCTTGAGGTTGGATGATAACAAATGATGTGTTAATGATATAATGAAATTTGTAAGAAGGGGGAGAAGCATTGCGGGAAGCCACTGGAGGGAGGGGAGGAAGGGAATGAGGTAAACAATGGACTGAATGATTTAATCTTATATGTTATGTTCCTAAGAAAATAAAAATTTGTTTACCAAAAAAAGGAACTCACAGCAGAGGAATCTCCACCACAACTGGGGGCTTGACAGCCCTAGTTGTGTGGATGGGGTGACTCCCCCCATGGAAAACTTCCGGGTTGTACCAGAACTCATATGGCCGTCAACTCCCAGTCATATGGTCTCCACGTATCCCCTATGCCAGGGGTAGCTAAACTTTTTGAGCCTGTGGGCACCTTTGGAATTTTGACATAC
Source organism: Gekko japonicus (assembly GCF_001447785.1). Lineage (NCBI taxonomy): Eukaryota > Metazoa > Chordata > Lepidosauria > Squamata > Gekkonidae > Gekko > Gekko japonicus. Next base: position 296,452 of record NW_015164684.1, read on the forward strand.
ATGGTGAGTGCAGCCACAAAATGGCTGCCACAGGAGGTGGAGCGAGCCACAAAATGGCTGCCACGGCTTACTTTCAGTCACACCGTCAAGATCCTTAAGGCAGCTGCTACCAAAATCTGCAAAGCCAATCAAATCTCCATTGCTTAATTAGAGGCTTTGCTGGGCAAAAGGCCCACGTGGCCCTGTCTGCTTTCTAAAAACACTTGGTGAGTGCCAGAAAAGGTTTCAGTGGGCACCATGGCACCCATGTGCACCATGCTGGAGCCCTTTGCCCTATGTCATTCTCTTCCTTCCTGCCAAAAGCAAGAACAATGCCTCTTCACAATGTATGGTTTCATTCTGGGGCTAGTTTAGTCCCAATTGATATGTTACCAGAGTGCCATGCTTCTAAACTCAGCAGGATACATATGAAGGGACCAGAGGGGTCAGATGAATAAGGTGGTTCCTTTTCATAGCAGGGCATATAGGCCTGTTATACATGGGTGTTTTCCCTCACTTTCACTGTGCATATCCGTCAGGTTTTCTTTTGTCATTCTGCACTGATTTTCCTCCCTTCAGTGCTCAATTCGCTTTTTGGTCACTGTTTCCCTGGGTTTTCAGAGAGTGCTTTTGTGCCGATTTTTCCTTTGTTTTGCTTCCAAGCTGAAGGTTATTCAAAAGCATACAGATTCCCTCGGATTTCCCACCCACATTGTGGTTATTCCATCCACTCTCTACCTTCTGGCATCCTCCCCCATTTATTGGTCCATTTCCCCTTCATTTTTAATTTTTTTACAAGTGGCACTAGTCTAGTGATATGAGTATATCACTAGTCTCAGATTGCTGAATTAAAAAAAAATTAAATGACAGGGCAGAAGTTTAAAAGGAGCTGCGTGAAGTTTAGTTCCCTGCTGGTATTGACTTGAAAGGGGGATCAGAGAGGAAGCAAACAGCAATGTCCCCCCATGCAAAAAAAAAAAGGATCTCAGTGCTGCATGAAAACAAAATAAAGGGGTGAGAATCATCAGCATGGATTGAAATTGACATACAATGTAAAGAGACAGACTGAGATGGAAGCCTAAAGCTTTGAATGCTTTTAATGCTTTAGTGAACAAGATTTGGAGGAAGGGGACCATTTCAGCAGTCTCCAGAAGCCTAACATTAAAATGGAGGCTGAGCCACATGGACCTTCTGTGAGCCACCGAATTTAAGAATTACTTGGAATCGATCCATTTGGAGGAAAAGTGCAATTTGTGTAGGACATTCTTTAAAAAAAACTGCTAATATGTGTGCAGGATCAAATTAGAGAATCACAAAGAGAAAACCACACAAATTTGCAAGGAAGGGCAGTAAATTAGCATTACTATGCAGCTGCACTAGGGCATCAGTGAAAATATCCCCCCATTTTTTTTATTTAGTGGCACAAGTCTAAAAAAGCTCTCCAGAGTTTCTTCCAGAGGACTCTCTTTCCCCCATACAAATTGCAGACCTGTGCAAAGCATGGCGGAGTTGCAGCTGACTTTGCACAGGCATGTCTACACACACAAGTGTTACCAACAATCACAGCTTGCAATGCCAATGTCAGTGGGTTCTACCGTGCATTCTGTACACTCAGCATGTTCCCCCATATTATGAGATCGTGTGACTCTCTCCCATTTTTCACAGTGGCTGATAACACAGCAGAGAATCCCCTAGGGCTCCACAATATGGAAAATGGGGCTTCGCGGATGCTTGTCAGTTTCCAAAAAAAAGTCTTTTCAGTTTCAACATTGGTGTCCCCCCCTTTGCCTGGGTTCCTTTCTGTTCACTTTCATTCAATGAACTAATTCTAAAATGCATGCGCAAAACCTGAACCAGGAGGATTTAAATGGAAGACACCTGCATGGAAGATGCTCGCTCGATGCTACTGCGCAGCTGTGATAGGGCAATTGCATAAATTAAAAAAAAATAACTTTGGACACACACACCCCACATGTCACAAGTGACATTCCACCTTGATTTAGAAAAGTGTGTTTTTTTAATTGTCGCTGCAGAATAAATTCACCGGAGGAAAAAGAATGGTGCATAAGGCGGACCTGGAACCCGAGGTCAAGATTAAAGGCTTACTGCTCTGAGAATCTGCAGTAAGATGTGCATGCATAATCGGCCATAGTCTCCAAGAAATAACAAGGGAGGAGCCACTTCATAACCTGACCTTAGGACCCAAACATCCTTTCTCTAGGCCCAGTACAAACTTGCTATTCACCGCCCTACCCCCCATTTTTATGGTTCTCATGCTGTGAAATTACCCATGTTGATCAACAGGTGTTGACTTTTATGGTTTGGGACGACCAGCATATCTGAAGGACCACCTACTCCCTTATGAACCTACTTGACCGCTATGGTCATTTTCCAGTGCCCTTTTTTGGGTGACCCTGTCTTCTAAGATAAAGTGGGTGCCAAACTGGAACAGGGCCTTCTGGGTCATGGCCAGTGTTCCCTCTAAGCTGAGTTAGAGTGAGCTAGCTCACAATTTTTTAGCCTGCAGCTCACACGTTTTTGTCTTCGCTCAGGAAGGATGGCTCCAGAGCAAACTAATTTATGCAGAGGCCAAATCGCTCACTCACAACTTTAAGGCCAGTGGCTCACAGAGTAGAATCTTTGCTCACAAGACCCCACTGCTTAGAGGGAGCATTGGTCATGGCACCAAAAGTCTGGAACTCTTCCCCCGGAAAAAGTCATCTGCCCCTTCTGTTGCCATCTTCCATCAGCAGGTGAGGACCTCTTTGTTTTGCCTGGCATTCCTTCAATGATCTCTCCAGTTCCTGCCCTGTGTTTTGATTGCTGTTTTCATGTTTTTCTGTGTGCATCTTTTAGCCTTGGTTTTTAATTGTTTGAATGATGTGTTTTGGCTTGGTTTGAATGGTTTTTAAGACATGTTTTATTATGCATGTTTTTTTTAAATCTGCTACCTCAGGGGCCTTGATGAAGGCAGAAAGGCGGGGTATAAATTTTGCAAATAAGCAAATAAATAAATTATTGAACTTATCTTTCATTGAGCGTTTTATGGATTTTGCAAAGTACTTTAAACTTTGGGGAAAGTGATTTGTGAAACTCTCAGTAAATGGACCACCTACGAACAAGCTCATGGGTCATACAAGATGAATTCATTGCATAAGCAGACCCTACCATGGCAACAGGTTTGCCACCTGGGTACCCATTTCACCTCCATGCTTGGGGCTTGGCTAAGCCATGTGGTTCCTTTTACAGATGTTGTTGGATTTAATAGGACACAGACTTGTACTGCCTTGGGGCCTTGTAACACATGCTACACTTCTACCATGCTGCTGTTATTCTTCCCTGGCCTGTAAACATGTAAAGAACCTTCTTTTTAAAAACAAACAATGTACTATAAGCTTCAGTACACTTCCTTCCCAAAGAAAAGCTTCAGTACACTTCCCTCCCAATGAAACAAAGCCTGAAAAGTACTAATTAATCTATTTTGATTTAGATGCATTCAAAATGCTCGGGGCTGGTAACAAAAGCAAACCATCAGAGCAAGAGTACAATTCCTTTCCTGGAATTTCACAGTTTAAACTGGTCCAGATGTCCTTTCAGCATGGCTAAAAGGATGCTTGGAACCTTTTGCAGCTCGGAAAACGAGGCTCTGAAACCAAAGCCTCCCCAAACAGCCTCGTTTCAAAATGAGCCTGCTTGACTAGAACAGAGCCAAAACGGATGGGGGTCTTGTGAGCATTTACCTCCTGGAAAAAAGCAGACCCCAAGTTGGCACTTGGAGGGGGGGTGAAGGGGCCGGGAACATGACTAGAATTATTCACCCACTGGGCTTTTGTGACAGCCTGATCTGATTGGCTAAGTGGTGTTGTAAGGTCCTCATTTACATAACGTGCCCCCCAACTGGCTGAGATCACAGACCCAGAGACAAGAAGGTGACATTAAAAACAAATCAACATGGCGCCAATGTAGCAGCCCAGAGGATCTGCCCACTGCGGGGGTAGAAAATAAAAGAAGTGCAAGTATTTGGTTAGGGGTTGCCAAAGGCCCCCCCTCCCTTTGCATGAAAGTATTAGGGACATTTCCCCTATATTCCAAAAAACCAAACAGGGTACTGGGACATTTCCTGGTGTAACATTCAGGTTATTTTGTTTTTTCCGTTCCACGCCCTTTTGTCTCCACCTGCTGCCTCTTCCTGGTGCCATGTAATTCTTAGCCCTCCAGGCTGTGGCCTCATTCGCCCGCACTGTGTTAAATTCCATTGGCTGTAACAGACTCCTGTGGCCTTATTCGCAGGTGTCCTCACACTAGAGGTAATATGACATCATCAGCAAAATCACAGCGATCCTCCCAGGCAATAGGATTCACTGGCAGTGTGGGTCAAAAAAGCTACAGACTCAGTGGGGAAAGATGGCAAAAGGACTGGCAGGACAGGCCAAATGCAAGAGTGTCTGCAACAGTGCGGTACAGTTGCCAGTCTCCTGGTGGGAGTTCTCCCAGAATTACGACTGATCTCCAGACTGTGGGGGTCAGTTCCACTGCAGAAAATGGCAGATCTGGAGGGCAGACTGTTTGGCATCGCATCCAGGCTGAACACACCCCTCCAAACTTCACCCTCTCCAGCCTCCACCCCCAAATCTCCAGGAATTCCCCAACCTGAAATTGGCAACCTTATTGAATGGCGCTCAAAAGGAGTGGTGCTTTCCAAGCTAGACAAAAAAGACAAGGTAGGAAGTCTCAGCTCTGCCCTTCAGCAAAGCCACCGTTTCCACCTGCGTGCAGCACGAAATGTTCTTGCCTGCCAAAAGCAATGCGGAGAAAACCCACTGTGATCTGTTTACACCCCCCCTCCCCGGAGAGGAATTGCAAAGTTATTTTAATTATGCCACATGTGTAAGCATTCCCAGCCACACACCTGCAGTTCCCTTCCTTGGTCTGCAAATCATCTTGATCTGCTCCTCGAGTTATTTTCGAACAGCTTCGCATTTTGCTGGTGCCTTGCAGATTCCTCTGTTGCATTTAGGCCTGAAGGCCCTTCTCTCCGGCACTGGGGGTGTAGGATCCTTGCAGGGCCGGAGAAGGGATAGCTTTGGAACACTGTGTGCCAACATGGAAATTGTCTATGCCTTGCTTCTCACAATAAACAGAAAATGTGCAATATTCTGGGACGCAAGAACATCAGATGTTCCCCCATCAAAATGAGGCAAAATCTCACTGGGGATAACAAAGCACGCAAGATGACCAACTCCTCTTCTCACTGTGGGACTAAAAGATCTAGGAGCTGAATAGTCAAGACAGCTCTGAAGCAGCCTGTCAGGGACAACTAACATAGACCCTTCCGCGTGGAGATCCTGACAAGAACCAGTCAATTTCCAGCAGTGAAGAGAGAGAGAGGTAAGAAAATGTGAAGGGAAAGGTTTTTAATAAACATGTAAAGGGAGGGGGAGAGAACACAACATCCTGGGTGGTCCAAAAGTGTACTCTGGGCCAAATTTCTACATGCGGTGGCTCAAGTTGTTAAGATGCTAAACTGCAGGCTGTGGAAGGTCAGTAGGTCAGCAGCTCAAGACCCAAGTGTGCCGCATGACGGAGTGAGCTCTCATCTCTAGTTCCAGCTCCTGCCAACCTAGCAGTTCGAAAGCAAGAAATTGCAAGTAGATAAATAGGTACCACTTCGGTGGGAAGGGAACAGCGTTCCGTGCGCCTTGGTGTTTAGTTGTGCCGGCCACATGACCACGGAAACGTCTTCGGACAGCGCTGGCTCTTCGGCTTTGAAACGGAGATGAGCACCTAGAGTCAGATTCGACTGGCTTTCGAGCAAGGGAACCTTTACCTTTTTAACAATTTCAGGAAGGTCACTGAGAGGGTTGCCATTTGCTAGGTCAGGGAGGGCAACTCCTGCTCCTACCCCAGCCCGTGACCCCCCATTGCCTGCTCTCCATTGAGCAGCAGAGGAGAAACGCAGGGGCCAGAATGGTGTCCCACAATGTCACAACATCATTTCCAGTTGCATAACCGGAAGTGATGTCACTGCACCACTGGCCGCTCTATCGTTCATTCAGACCTTTGTGGGTTTTACCATATGGTTTCAAGAGAATGCTAGAGCACCTGGTGACATGGTGACATCACTTCTGGTCAAGCAGCCAGAAAGGGTGCCATGACATGGTAGAAAGCTGTTACAGTAGGTCTCCATCTCCCCAAAGTCTCCTAGTCACTGATGTGCAGCAACAGAAGGTCCCATGTATTGGACCTTTTGCCCAGCAAAAGTAGGGTTACCAACCTCTTGGTGGGGTCTAGAGTTCTCCTGGAATAACAACTGATCTACAGGCAACAGAGCTCAGTCCCCCCGGAGAAAATGGCAGTCTCAGGTAATGGACACTCTGGTATGCACATTTTTATCCCATGCTTTCTCCAAAGAGCTCAGAACAGCTTACACAGTTCTCTCTTCCTTATTTTAGCTTCCTAACCACCCTGTGAAGAATAGTATGATGACATGGAGAGAGACCAGCCCAACGTCACCTTGGCAAGGTGGTGATTTGAACCCAGGTATTCAGGATCCTAGCCCAACACTGTAACCACTGCACTATATTGTCTCCCTCTGTATACTTGCTGCAGACCAAGAATACTGCAGGAATTTTAATGTATTACGAAAGGCATTGCCTGTTGACTGTCTCATGAGCTTTATGGTTCAGTGGCCATCCTAAAGGGGATGGGCCAGTTGTTGAGGAAGCTTTGAGCAGGCCACAGGGAAATAAAAACTAAGAGCCATTGTAGTCTGGTGGCTGGGGTGTCCGACTATGACCTGGCAGACCCAGGTTCAAATCCCCACTCTGCCATGGAAGCTTGCTGGGTGCCCATTGGGCCAGTCACACACTCTCCACCTGACCTACCTTGTGGGGATAAAATGGAGAAGGAGGGAATATTATGTGTAGTTTGGTGTAGTGGTTAAGTGTGTGGACTCTAATCTGGGAGAACAGGGTTTGATTCCCCACTCCTCCACTTGCACCTGCTGGATGACCTTGGGCAAGCCATAGTTCTTTCAGAGCTGTTTTCTCAAGGGCAGTTCTAGAGAGAGAGCTCTCAGCCCCACCTACCTCACAGGGTGTCTGTTGTGGGGATGGGAAGGGAAAGGAGTTTGTAAACCGCTCTGAGACTCCGAGTGACGGGCGGGGTATAAATCCAATCTCCTCCTCCTCCTCCTCCTCCACTTTGGGCTCCCAGCGGAGAGAAAAGTAGGAATATAAATAAATACAGTAAATACAAATGAATAAAATACTACCATCATGCTATGGGGCAGGGTGGGGTGCAAATTCAGATAGCTAATAATACCAAAGACGTCAGTTGCGAAATCTCCCGGTGGTCTCCTGAATGAGAAGGCTGATCCGGTCCCCTCCCTGTGGAGCTTCATTGAGGCAGAGCCATCCACCAGGCCCAGGAGACAAAGAGTACCACGCTGGCATCTGCTTTCCTGAAGTAGCATGCTTGTTGAAGTTGCTTTCTAAATTAACTCACTACTGTTTGATAGTGCCTGTCTCCAAAGCAGCATGTGTGGGTCACTGGGTATAATTAAATGCAATTAACATAATTACATAGGGCTGAGCTACTTGCGATGCTCCAGATGCTATCCTGGCTGGATGCTTCCCAATACGGTTATGAACATGCTGTGGTCCTTTTGCGAGTTTCTCGCGGCTGGTTGAGATGATCAAAGATAGGGAGCCAGCCCCGCCCCCACACACTACAATTTTGTTTGATATTCCCACCAGTCTCTGCAAAGAGGCAATATAGCACTTTGCTTTCTCCCCAGATAATGGATGTGCAGAGAAACTTAGGAGAGGGGGAAAGGTGTTGAAAAGTTTCTCCTTGATAAGAGAAAGAGAAAATGGCTAGGCAAAAGCCTGGTGAGCTGAGAAGCAAGGCAAAATTTACAGTTACCAACAGGACTGGAGAAGAATGTCCTGTCCCTTGGGCAGAGGCTTAACGGGATGTTATTTGCCCGCTGGTACTATTAGCCTCCATTCCATGAAAAGCTGCTCCTACCCATTTCCACATCTTAAAGGGACAGGGGTTTTTCCTTCAGGCTGGGCAAGCTTGGTGAAATCAACCAACAAACGGTGAAATTGACCAGTCCAGGCTAGATTAAGAGGGGGCAGAGGAAATTTGTATGCTCAGCCCTGAAGTAGAATGAGGCACAGACTTCAAAGAACCTTTTTGAAACCTTTATAAATTTACAAAATGAACATAAGAACATGAACATAAGAAGAGCCCTGCTGGATCAGATCAGTGGTCCATCTAGTCCAGCATCCTGTCTCACACAGTGGCCAACCAGTTCCTCTGGAGGGCCAACAGCAGGGTGTAGAGGCCGAGGCCTTCCCCTGATGTTGCCTCCTGACTCTGGGATTCAGAGGTTTAGTGCCTCTGATTGTGGAGGTCCCTCTCACTAGAAGCCACTGATAGACGTATCCTCCAAGAATCTATCTAATCCCCCTTTAAAGCTATTTATTCCTGTGGCCATCCCTACATCCTCTGGCAGCAAATTCCACATTTCAATTACTCTCTGTGTAAAGTAGTATTTCCTGTTGTCCATCCTGAACCTACTGCCCATCAGCTTTAGTGAATGCCTTCAAGTTCTAATATTTTGGGTGAGGGAGAAAAAGTTATCTTTATCAATTCTGTCCACCCCATGCATAGATCAAGATTTTCAGGGTATACATTTTCGAGATCAAAGCTCCCTTCTGATGAAGGCAGCTTTGACTCCCAAAAGCTTATACTCCGAAAACCTTGTTAAGCAATAAGTTCCTGAACTCAAATCTAGCTCTACAGATGATCCCCAGAGCCAGGAAACAACATCAGGGGACGGTCTTGGCCTCTAGGCCCTGTTGCCGGCTATCCAGAGGAACTGGGTGGCCACTGGGTGAGACAGGATGCTGGACCAGATGGCCCATTGATCTGATCCAGCAGGGTTCTTTTTATGTTCTTATGATAGGATTTTTCTTCATGTCCTGAGAAAACTAACCTACTAATTTAATCAGATAGAGCTGCTCTTAGGCTGCGATCACATGCACCTTTAGATCCGACATAGACGCAAATGCCTGACGGATCTAAAGGGCGCGATCAGACAGCAACATCTGGGAAGGGTCCTGCAGTTGTCAGCAACCCGTGCTGTTCCGCCACAGGAGTTGAAAGACACTGGGGAAAGTCCGGCTCTGACGCATTCTGACAGGCCAAGGACAGACTTTCCCCTGTCTGATCACACAAGCATGCTCTCATGCTGTCGGGATGGTCTGATCAGGCCATCCCGGCTCGGTGTCTCCCCCCCCCCGCAATATGTGCATCACTGCATACTCCATAGGGAGCCCTCAGTGCAGAGGTGCGATTCCTCGTTTAAACACATGGGAAACAAACAACAACAACAAAAAAGACTCACCCGCAGTTGCATCTGATCACACAGTGGCGGGCTGAGCCCACAGCTTGAAAGGGCTGTGTGATTTCACAACTGCATGTCAAATCCCTCCGGAGGAAAGAGCCTGGCTTCCCCTCTGCTCCAAATGGCAGGTGTGACTGCAGCCCTAGGCTGTTTTATTACCCCCTATATCTATCACTCAGAAACTTTCTAAACGTTTGCTTCTGTTTCTGTTTCTGCGGTCCCGGTCACACGGAGGGTTTTGGCCCGGGAGAGGGACAGACTGGGGCCGTAGCAAACGGGCGCGATCTCACCGCAACATCTGGGAAGCGGCGCGCACCCATCCACGATCCGTCCCTAACCCCGGAAACCCCGCAGCAAAAACGAACCACCGACAGAGGTGGTCTTACCTGAACGGCTGTGGCAAGCGGAGCCATGGGATCGCCGGCGCATCTTTCTGCTGGCGCATCCCCGGCTCCTGGCCGAACTGCACATACGGATGCATGCTCAGTCGGCTGCCTCGGTCTCCCGACTGTGGCTTCCTCCCAGGCCATGCCGGGGAGTAATGGTGCCGCAGCTCAGGGGATCTGTGTGATCCCACCGCGGCGTGTCTATTTTGGCACGGCTTCCAAAAGCCGCACTTTGGCCGCACATTTCCCCCCATGTGGCAGGGGCCTGCCACTTCCTTCTGGCCCTGCTCTTGTAGTATTAACAGCAGCCTGATACACAGAAGTTTGAAGCTTCCCCTCCCCAAGCAACCATTTATCTCCGTGGCAGGAAGAGGGTCACCTGCTCAATTTCCACGTGTCAGGCCACAGTTTAAAAAAGCACAGGGCAAGAGCCATTACAAAAGGCAAGCGCCAACCCATCTTTATTCTCACCCCTCTGCCTGCCCACTAAAAAAACTAATCTGCCTGCTTTGGTCTGTGCCAGCGTTAAAAACAAAACAACAATATCACCAAATGCTTACAGCGTTTGCAGTTAAAATATATACGGGTGCAGCAGTCTGTGCTGCATTTAAGAAACCACAAATGTGACAGCTCCTGCTAATGATTTCCTATAACGGCAAAGAGGTAAGCGTAGACCTTTGCGGAGAGGGTGAAGCTCCAAAGCCTTGGCATGGGCAGCGATGTTGCCAGCACCATTTCTCCAAACCCCCCCCCCTTCCCCAGCTGCTTCCAAATAATTTGCAGTTCAGGAAAGGCTAATGGAACCACAAACAAAGCACAGATGCTGCCGCGGCTTTCTTTTTATGGTGTCGTGTTATAGAAATGATCCTGTGGACATTGCTGCTGCCGAGGCTCTCATGGGGGGAGGCGGATGCCTGTCAGGAGTCATCGGGATAAATGAATGTATTCTTGTCCAGAGCCATTTAGGTTGCCTGGGCCTCACAGACACAGACGCTCTTGACAGTCGTACTGCTGGTGGAATATGACCAGCCTTGTTAACCCCTGCTAGGAGTCGAGTCAGTGCAGTAACTAGTTGTGTCTAGGCTCAGGCAAGCTCCGTATTCTTTCTCCTCCTCTCCATGAATAACTTTTGGAGATATCACTGCTGAAATTCCAAGCATGCTCTGCTCTGAGGGATTTTTTTCTTACTTTAAACCATTTTTGTGTGTGTGGAGAAAAACCTGCAGTTCAGAGTCATGTCTCTGACTATCTCCTTCCTCTGCCAGCACAAGACAATGACTGAATATGCTTTCTTTATATAATTATTATATAATTAAAAGGATACAGAAAAGAAAAAAGAGGGGGGTATCAAGAAATCAGAAAGCCATTAATCATCAGCAGTTTTTACATTTTACTTTTGCTGAAGACATCGTTCTGATATTTAATGCATAGAACAAGAGTACGATATCTTCTCAACTTAATTACAATAACTGCTCAGTATATCAATGTACTTTTTAGAATCAAACCAAAGCATACCCAATTATGAACAATTCAGGATAACTTTACTTTGACAAGCCTTTATTGGCATATGTATATACATACAATAGGAGATAATTCAGGATAATAATTTTAAAGTAACATCTATAACACTTTTTCTTTAGGTATCCTCTATATATTGCTTACTTAGTAATATTTTAAACTTTTAGTTTGTTTGTGACATATATAAAAACTATAAAAATATTATACATTAATAATGTCTATATTTCTCCCTGCCTCTGTGGTGATTCCAGGAGATGCCAATTTTTTGTATCAGTTAATACAGACTTATCCTCCGTTATTAACCTTGACCATGATATGAGTAATATGCTTTCCATTTCTGCTGAAATTCTTCAAATAGTCTTTTGTTTACTAGGTGCATTAACTTTGCAATTATAGTGTATTCAGCTAATCTGTCACCCCAGGCTTCTTTTGTTGACTGAATATGCTTTCTTGTTGTGGGTACAGGGCCAGCAGGAAGCTGTAGTCATATCACTGCGCCTAGCATGCTGCCCACGCTAAGCCTCTGAGTCAGGAGATACCTGGTTTTTCATCTGTTGTGTTGAGAAGCATGCTTAATTATTCCATATTGAAAAGAAAACTTTCCATAAATGTAACATTATTTTAGTCATTGTTGGTATCTTAATCATTATTGCCACTCAATTTGTACCCTTACCCAGGTTGTGCCTGAAGCAGATAGCTATGTTCTCTTAATCCATATGCATACACTGCAAGCCACAACCAGTGAGAGCCTGTGTACTGTGGTAGTTAGAGTATCAGAGCAGGATGATCTGGGAGAGTCGGGCTCAAATCCCCACTCACGGGGCGACCCTGGGCCTGTCACTCTCTCTCAGCCTAACCTACATCCCAGGGTGGTTATTGTGAGGATAAAAAAGAGAAGGGGAGAAAGATGTTGGGAGCTGCTTTGGATTCCCATTTGGGAGAAAAGCAGAGTATAAGTATCAAAACCTAGCAACGCTTGTTTATTAACAAGAGCTTTAAACAAAATGTGCCTAGCCACTTACTTTGTACAGTTCTGGTTGCCGTACCTGCAGAGCTGGGAAAAGTACAGAGGAGAGCAACCAAAATGGCAGAAGAGGACAACAAAAGTGGTTGGAGCAACTTTCCTGTGAGAAAAGCTGAAGATCCTGGGACTTTTCACCCGCTTGGGCTGGGGGGGGACATGATATAGGATTGTAAAATTATGCACGGGATGGAGATAGTTGATAGAGGGAGCTTTTTCTCCCACTCTCATAAAGCTAGGAGTCAGGAGCCCTGAATGAAGTTGATGGGCGGTAGGTACAGGACAGACAAAAGGAAATGGTTCTTTATTCAATAAGTAATTACATTGTGGAATTCACTGCCAGTGGAAGTAGTGATGACCATGAGTGTAGATGGCTTTAAGGGGGAATTAGGAAGATTCATGGCCAATAGATCCATTTGAGAGCCTGTTTGGTGTAGTAGTTAGGAGTGCAGACTCTAACCTGGGAGAACCGGGTTCATTTCCCCACTCCTCCACATGCAGCTGCTGATGTGACCTTGGGTCAATTACAAGTTCTTTCAGAGCTGTTCTCTCATGAGCAGTTCTTGAAAAAGCTCTCTCAGCCCCACCTGCCTCACAAGGTGTCTGTTGTGGGGAGGGGAAGGGAAAGGAGATTGTACGCCACTCTGAGACTCCTTCAGGTAGTGAAGGGCTGGTTATAAATCCATTCTCCTCCTCCTCCTCCTCCTCCTCCTTCTGTGGCTACTAGCCATGCACTGTCATTGTAGGAATATCAGGATATATGGACTGCATCATGAGATCATATGTCCGTGATACCACAGACTTCCTGAGGAAACTGCAGACCATTGATCATCTCCCAGAAAACAGCAATCTAGCCACCATGGATGCTGAGTCTCTGTACACCAACATCCGCCATAAGGATGGACTACAAGCCATTAGAAACACCATCCCTGAAAACACCACAGCAGATCTTGCCACCAAACTCTGCCTGTTTGTTCTCACCCACAACTACTTCAGGTTTGGTGAGAACGTACACCTCCAAATCAATGGCACAGCCATGGGCACCCACATGGCTCCACAGTATGCCAGCATTTTCATGGCGGATCTAGAACAGCGTTTTCTGAACTCCTACCCACTGGCACTTCGCCTTTACCGAGATTCGCTGCTGACATTTTCGTTTTCTGGACCCATGGCAAAGAAGCTGTCAAGAGATTTCACCAGGCTTTCAAGAAATTCCACCCCACCATCAATCTAACTATGAATTACTCTACACAAGGCTTTGTTAAACCATCACTTGTTACAGAATTTAATAAAGAATCTTATGAAATCTTGCTGGATAAAGCTAACAAATTAAAAACAGAAGAGTTACTTTTCAAAAAACATGATGTTAGGCTAACATGGTGGGAGAATATACAGCTAAAATCCATATATAATAAAGATACAGCTATAAGTTTTTACGATAACAAAAATGAATTGGACAAAATTTGGCTCTCATCGAATGATAAAATGATTCAGAAGGTATATAGATTTTTACTAGAAGACTTTATGGCAGATGATCTTGTCAGACCCAACACGATAGCATGGTTGAAAGATATAGGTCACGGTATTGAAATGGATGACTGGTTTAAAATGTGGAAAACTACCAAAAGAATGAGAGCTATCTCATACAGAGAAAATGTGTTTAAAATAACTCATAGGTGGTATTGGTCTCCGGAAAGGATTGCACAATGTTTCCCAAATTGCTCAAGGAACTGCTGGAAATGTAAAACCAATGTAGGCTCTTTTATTCATATGTGGTGGCGATGTATTAAAATGCAAAATTGCTGGGGGGGAAATTCAGAAAATAATAAGAGAAGTAGTAAAAATGGATCTGCCACTTAAACCTGAAATTTATTTATTGAATATGATTCCAAAGGAATATAACCGTAATGAGATATATGTGACGATTTACATTTTGACGGCAGCGAGAATACTTTGGGCTAAATATTGGAAATCAGATAAAATACCTCAAAGAGAAGAAGTAATTTATAAATTAACTAGGAAAAAGGCCCGTTGTGAAAATAAATACAACGGCCTCTAGAAAGAGGCTCTGGGCAGGTGCCCCGGCCTTGGACATTCAGTGTCAATTTGCTGTGGCGACCTCAGCAGGGTATAATTACACTGAGTCCACCATTTTCTCCAGAGGAACTGATCTCTGCTACCTAAAGAACAGTTGTAATTTTGAGTGATCTCCAGTCCTCACCTGGAGATTGGCAATGATGGTTCCCCAGAAGGGAATAGTTGGTTTGGAGGGTGGAGTCTATGGCTTTGTACCTGTCCGAGGTCCCATGCCTCCTGAAACCACAATGTTCAAAAGCTAGTGGGGGAACATTTTAACCTTCCAGGACATTCAGTTGCTGATCTAAGACTAGCAGTTCTCTTACAAAGGAATTTCAAAGGAAGATTTGAAAGAGAGATGACTACATTGCGACTGATAATGAAGTTCATGACAATGCATCCTCGGGGACTTAACTGAGACCTAGGTTTCCTCTCTCATTACCAATGCTGATTTCTCCATGCCTACTACCCCTCTGCATGTCACATCTAATCCAATCACACCTGCTTTTGATATTCACTTACTATTGTCATTTGCCTGCTAATGTCATCCGGCATCTGAAATCACTCCATTCTCCAAGATATGAGGACAGATGGACTCACATTCTAGCTGTATCTGAAGAGTGAGCAGTGACTCATGAAAGCTCCACAAATTTTGTTAGTCTTTAAGGTGCTACTGGACTCTTGCTCTTTTCTACTACTACAGACAGACTAACATGGCTACTCATCTTGATCTACAAGCCATTCTGACAGACTAAAGGAAATCTTTGTCTTTAGACCAGTAAACCTCTGAATACCAGCACTTGGAGGCAGAACCAGGGGAAGGCCATGTGCCATGTCTCTATGCAATGGTTGTTGGCTGTCCAGGGCAAACGTTTTGGCCACTGTGTGGAAACCTAGGTTTAATCCTTGCTCTGCCATGGAAGCTTGTTGGGTGACCTTGAGCCAGTCCCTCTCTCAGAAGATGATGGTATAAGTCACTTTGGATTCCCATGGGAGGGTGAGAGGGCATATATCTCTAAATATTGCGTTATTGTGTGATCTTCAGGTAGCCACCCCATTTCCCATAAGCCATACCCCCACCACTACTGTTGGTATTTGCTTCCCCATTGGAGGGGAGACTGTTTCCCCTTACCCTACAGTCCCTGCCAGACATGATTGCTGCTGTAGAAACTGCCTGACAACCCTTTTCCCTGTTAAACACCCCCCCCCCCGAGACAGTGGCATAGCCCCTCTTTACATACAGAAGGCTCTGGGCTTAGTTCCCAGCATCTCCAAGTAAAAGGGTCAGAGACTAGGTGATCTGAAAGGCCTCGGTGCCCAAGAGCTGCTGCCCATCAGCGGATACCAGAGGTCCCCAAAGTAGTATCTGAGGAGACCATACAAAATTTCAGATAGACAATATAATCTGAAAGAGGAACGGTTCCCAAACGGTTTCTGATCTGTCATTTCAGACAGAACCGTTTTAGAACCGGTTCCCTACCAGAATATATTTGCAATTTCACACACAAACGCTTCTGTCCCGTTTAGGAAACGGGGCTGAAGCGTTTTACCTGTCAACCGCTTCCAAATAGTCTTCAGTTTCCTCTCCCAGTTCCAATGCGCTTTTTCCCCGCCGTTTTTCGCCCACGCGGGCAATATCCAGCTTTTTTTTGGGGGGGGAACGTTTGCTTTATAGCGCTGTAAAGCTATAATGCTGTGACGAAACAGCCTTATATCAATTCCACTGGAATGCCTGGAGTGTTGTGTTATAGCACTATAGCGCTCTAAAGTGAACGTTAAAAAAAAAAGCCAGAGATCACCCGCATGGGCAAAAAATGGCAGGGAAAAAGTGGGGAAAAGCGGTGCAGTCTGAAATGGAAACCACTTCAGATCCAGCTCTTTACCGGAAGGGGAAAGCCATGTATGAAATGGCAGCCCTGTACCGGTTTACTCCACGACAGATCAAAAACGGCTTCAAAACAGGTTAAAAAGGGTAATGTGAAATTCCTCCATAGTGCCTGTCGACACCTTTCCTGGCACCCACCCAATGTTTTTAGAAAGAGGGTGGGGCCAAGTGGGACTCTTGTCTATCAGGGCTTCTGATTGGCCACTGCAGATCGAATAGGCCGTGCAGATTAAAATAATATTATTTCCAAGGCAGGGACCACCACAGTGTTGATTTTATTACCTCTCATTCCTCTTTCCCAGTGTCTTTTTTAAATTATGGTACCTTTTTTCCTCCTGAACTTGGGCTTCTTCCGTATGTGTGGCTCTGCCTCCTGGGCAGCCATTTTGTTGTTGACTGCACACCGCCCGAGGCAGCCATTTTGTGGTTGTGCCTCAAACCCTGCATCAGAATGCCACAGATGACCGTAGGTTCAAAAAAGTTGGGGACCCTTGAATTGATAGTACTGACCTCAATAGGCTAACGGTCTGACTGACTCAGTATTAGGCAGTTCAAGTGAATGTACAGAGAGGGAGAAAGAGGAAAAGCTGCTGGTGTTCTTGGGGAAGGAAGGCAAAATTGGATGGATTTCCTTGCCTATTGGCCTTGAAGTCTCTCCAGTGCTTCAACTCCAAAGCAAAAAGTTAGCCTTTTAGAGCATTTGATTGGTTGTGTGTGTGTTAGGGTTGCCAGATCTGGGTTGGGAAATATCTGGAGATTTGGGGGGTGAAGCCTGAGGAGGGAGGGGAGGGGCTTCAACAGGATGCAATGCCGTAGAGTCTGCATTCCAAAGTGGCCATTTCCTCCAGAGGAACGGATATCTGTTGCCTGGCAATCAGTTGTAATAGTGGGAGATCTCCAGCCACCACCTGGAGATTGGCAGCCCTAGTGTGTGGGTGTCAGTCACACACCACTGCCAAGTATGTCTCGTGCCATACCTTCAGGTCTGGGGAGACAATGAGGCCACATCAGTTCTTGGTGACAGGAGTGTTCTGCAACCAGGACAGAAGCTTCTTAAATCATTACAGCTCACCCCTAAGATGAGGCCTGAGAACACACAACAGTGTCACCATCTGAACAATCAGTACAAACTGTGGGAGGGGACAGTGCTGCAACATCGGGAGGCTCTGCCTTCCTTTGCCTGTCATTGCTGTCAACTGTAAAAAAAAACACCCCAGGCTTTCTGACAGAACTTTTCAGTTAAACCAGGAGGGCTACTCAGGCTTCAGGGGGAGGCTGAAGATGGTGAAGATGGAGGTGGTCCTCTCATACAGCCTTAAAGTTACATTTATGTTGACATATTAATAGCACTGGGTTTGATTTCACCCACCCACCCCCCACCGCTTCGTGAGGAGAAATGCCTTCAGAAGAACTAGTATGCTGGTGCTCCCTAGTGGTGAAGATTCCTTTAAAAAGGGGCTACGGATTTTGCTCGCTTGTCCTGCAATCCAGTGATTATTAATGGGCAATTATTCTGCCTTTAGCTACTTGGGATGCAGCCATCACATGACTTTATTCTTGTCTGCAGGATCATTGCCTTGCTATACTGCAATGAAGGTAGCTGGCACTTCAGCCTTGGAACCAGCGATGGCGTTCCCTCCTTCTCCTCAACCAGTAGTCTGACCAAATAGGGTTCTGAATGCCCCCCCCACCCCTAATCTTTATCAGCTAAATCATATTTTCAATGTGCCATATCGCTATTGGGAGCACAAGCAGAGTTGCCAACCTCCAGGTGATTATTACGATCTGAAGAGAAACCAGAGTATGGCTGAAGATCTCCTGGGGTCACAACTGATTTCTAGGCAACAGAGATCCATTCCCATTTAGAAAGTGTACTCTATGGCAATATACCCCAGAGAAGTCCCTCCCCTCCCCAAACCCCACTTTCCTCAGGCTGCACCCCAAAAATCTCCAGATATTTCCCACCCCAGAGCTGCCCCCCCCCAGGCACAAGGATAGGAAGCAAGAACACTGAGGAGGAGGAGGAAGAGAAAGGAGAGGAAGCAGGAGGAGGAGGAGATTGGATTTATACCCCGCCCTTCACTTGGAGTCTCAGAGCAGCTTACAAACTCCTCTCCCTTCCCCTACCCACAACAGACACCCTGGTGAGGTAGGTGGGGCTGAGAGAGCTCTTTCAAGAACTGCCCTTGAGAGAACAGCTCTGACAGAACTTGTGACTGACCCAAGGTCATCCAGTCAGGTGCAAGTGGAGGAGTGGGGATTCAAACCCCGTTCTCCCAGACTAGAGTCCCCGCACTTAACCACTACACCAAACTGGCAGGGACAAGACAACAATTATGAATGGGAGCCAAACAGTTCCACAGACTCTCATGAATAGACTTGTGGCTTTTCAGTGCCCAAACATTGCGCATGTGACATTCTGCAATGCACTCCACTGCATTTCTAGGTTTCAAGGTCAAGCTCCCATTTTGGGTGGCGAGTCAACCTTTACCTTTTTTACCCTGAGAGAACGGTTCTGAGAGAACTGATGTCATGGCACATGTGACACCCCCCCAACCCCCAAGCTCCCACCAATTGCTGGGCATTGCTTGGTTAGCCTAGTTAGGCCCAACACAAGGTAGGGACCTCAGACCCAACCGGTTTAGACCATAATATTAGCATAACATAGGTCCCGGTCACACGGGAGGATTTGCCCCACAAGTGGGACGGATCGGGGGCGCATCAAACAGGCACGATCACACCGCAACATCTGGGAAGCGGAGCGCACCCGTCCCCGATTCGTCCCTTCCGGCCGAAACCACGCATCAAAAAAACCCCTAGAAAATACTACTACCTACCTGAAAATCCGCATCAAGGGCGGCCGTGGGATCGCCGGGGCGCCCGTCTCCAGCAGCATGCGAGGCCCCCAGCCAAACTGTGCAGGCGCACACATGCACAGCGAACTGCCTCACTCTCCATTCCGTGGCTTCCCCCCCCCCCGGCATCTGATCGTGCCAGGGAGCAACTGCGCAGCTTGGGGGGGATCTGTCTGATCCCGCCGCCGCACGTCTCTTTTGATGCGGCTCAAAAAAGCCGCGCTTTGGCTGTGTCTTTCCCCCCAGTGTGATGGGAGCCATAGTGTTTGCTGCTATGAAAGGCACAGGAGGAGGCCAGGTTGCATTTTCTGGTCATTTGGCAACCCAAGTCTGAGGTAAAATTTTGACCACAGACTTCCTGGCCAATGTCCTACACCAGCCCTCCTCAGAATCGGCAATCATTGTTATTTTTTGGCAATATTTCATCTGGGTTTTGGTACCCAGTTTGGTGTAGTGGTTAAGTGGGAGAATCTGAGAGAACTGGGTTTGATTCCCCACTCCTCCACTTGCACCTGCTGATGTGACCTTGGGTCAGTCACAAGCTCTGGCACAGCTGTTCCTGAAAGAGCAGTTTCTGTCAAGAGCTCTCTCAGCCCCACCCACCTCACAGGGTGTCTGTTGTGGGGAGGGGAAGGGAAAGGAGTTTGTAAACTGCTCTGAGACTCCTTTGGGTAGTGAAGGGCAGGGTATAAATCCATTCTTTTCTTCTTCTTCTTCTTCTACATTGCCAGAATAATTTTCAGTCTGGCAACAGATAAGTTACTTTAAAAGGGAAGCGTAGGGGCAATGCAAGGGTGAGAGGTGCTGCTGTTCACCACATCTAAAAAAAATGGTTGGGGAAGTGCTTCTGTTCTGGAGCTGCACAGCAGAGGGAGGAACTGAGCACAGAACTGAACCAGAGCATAAGATGTCCTTGGAAGAGAGTCCAGCTTTACCAAGCAGTCTATTTGGGATGTGCAACTTAGTGGGAGGTGTGGGGACTGTAAACATTTTGGCAGATTTTACCGCATACAGGATTAATTTCCTGTAATGCTCTATCCTCAAAGAGTTTTGGTTGCTGTCCTTTTTTTTCTTTTTCTTTTTTGACATTGACAAATTAGGTTCATTACAATAAAACTCTGCGCTTCTCTTAGTCCCAAAGTTCCTTAGAAACGATAATTGATTGCAGCTTCTCAACCAAGGTGTGAGAAGGTTATTATAAATGTATCTCGTGAGTGGTGGGGGGGGGGCGAAAAGAGGAGGAACAACAAGAATAAAGGAAATCACAAAACAACCCCCATACTACTGCTTTGATTTGCAATGACAAACCAGAATATGCACTCTGTATACATTTAAATGTAATGTCTCAAGGGTATTATTTTCCTGTTCCTTCTTTTTTATCTATATAGTCTGCTGATATGCCAGAAGGACCCTGGATTTACTGGAAGCAATACAGAATTTATCCTTGCATAGTGAAAAACTCAGATCTAAGGGGACTACAGGAGCTGCGGTGGCTCAAGTGGTTAAGACGCTGAACTGCAAGCTGTGGAAGGTCGGTAGTTCAGCAGTTCGAGACCCGAGTGTGCCGCATGACAGAGTGAGCTCCCCTCTCTAGTTCCAGCTCCTGCCAACCTAGCAGTTCAAAAGCAAGAAATTGCAAGTAGATAAATAGGTACCACTTCAGTGGGAAGGTAACAGCGTTCCGTGCGCCTTGGTGTCTAGTCATGCCAGCCACATGACCACGGAAACATCTTTGGACAGCGCTGGCTCTTCGGCTTTGAAACGGAGATGAGCACCGCAACCCTAGAGTCAGATTCGACTGGCTTTCAAGCAAGGGAACCTTTACCTTTACCTTTAAGGGGACTACAGGATCCATCAATACCTCTGTACTTCAGCATCTGGACACCATAATTCCAGTAGCAGCGATTCCGCTGCCCGAGAGGGAAGAGTACATAGCCTACTTGACAAATCCACAGCTGGCCACAAAAGGAGGAAAGTTGCAGACTTTCCCAAGGACAGGCTAGCTAACTTTTTTGAGTTTGAGGACACTTTTAGAGTTCCGACACAGCGCGGTGAGCACAGCCCCCAAACGGCTGTCTCAGGAGGCGGAGCCAGGCACTATATAGCTCGTACAGCTTACCTACAGTCACACAGTGAAAACCCTCAGGATGTGGTGGCAGCTGCTGCCAAAGCAACATTTTTAAAATCTGCACAGCCAATCAAATCTCCAACGGCCAATCAGAAGCCTTGTTGGGGAGAATCCCCACCTGGCCCCACCCACTGTCTAAAAACAGTGGGTGGGTGCCAGAAAATGTGGCACCCACGGGCTCTACGCTGGGGGTCCCTGGCAATGTTCCCTCTAAGCTGTGGAGTCTTGTGAGCAAAAATTCCACTTTGTGAGCTACTGGCATTAAAGCGGTGAGCGAGCGATTTGGCTACTGCATAAATTAGTTTGCTCTGGAGCTATCCCCCCCCGAGCGAAGACAGAAATGTGTGAGCCGGAGGCTAACAAACGGTGAGCTAGCTCACACTAACTCAGCTTAGAGGGAACACTGGTCCCTGGCTTAGCTAAACATTCTAAATAAGTTCAGTCAGCTGGTGAGCTGCAAGAACAGCAATGAAGCAACATAACGGGAGGGGGGAACAGGCAACGATCCACAGTCTTGCTTGGGGGAAAACATCAACAACAAATGCACAAACTCATACCAGACTGGAGAAGCAGAGTGGTCAGGTCTCAAGCTTGATTGTTCATGTCTTTTGAAAAAGGAATAAAATTAAAAAAGAAAAAAAGAAAGAGTGGTCAGGTGAACAAAATAAAGTGAATGAGTGGGATGGTGGCAGGGGCATGAAATTCCCATGGCATTTGGAACATAGTTACCAAGACCCAGGAAGTCACAGGTCTGTAATTGGCCCTGTTGGTTTGTTTTTCTGATGCCCAATGGATGCTTTTCACTTGACCTGACATCTTTGGATCTGTACAGGATGATCCCTAGCAGTGTTCCCTCTAAGCTGAGTTAGTGTGAGCCAGCTCACAGTTTTTTAGCCTCCAGCTCACACATTTTTGCCTGAGCTCAGGAAGGATGGCTCCAGTGCAAAGTAATTTATGCAGCAGCCAAATTGCTCGCTCACAACTTTAATGCCAGTAGCTCAAAAAGTAGAATTTTTGCTCACAAGACTCCACAGCTTAGCGGGAACATTGCTCCAGCGTAAACTAATTTATGTAGTAGCCAAATCGCTCACTCACAACTTTAGTGCCGGTAGCTCACAAAGTAGAATTTTTGCTCACAAAACTCCATAGCTTAGAGGGAGCATGGCTATGCTGACGCAGACAAAGCTTATTTCTCCTTATGTGTGCTCAGGAATAAGGCCATGCTCCCTTCTCCCCCCCCCCCGCTTCCATGTTTACATCACTGAATTGTTCTGTTCAGTCTGACTGCTTGAGGAAGACAGGCAGGGTAGTGTAGTGGTTGGTGTATTGGCTAGGATCAGCGAGACCTGGATTCGAATCCCTGTTCGGCTATGATGCTTACTGGGTGACCATGGGCCAGTCACTCTCTCAGCTTAACCTACTGTTGTGAAGATAAAATAAAGGACTATATACACGTCCCCAAGCTCCTTTGAGAAGGGGCAATATAAAAATATAAGAAAGACAGGTAAAGATGTTGGAGCAATACCTAAACAGAAAAGAACCTTTCCCCCCCAGTAAAAATAATTAAATTTATTGTATGGCATTGTGTGTTGAACAGCCAGAAGATCCCTAAGGATTGTCTGGTGGCCTGAAGCTGTAGCTCTTTCTTGGCACCACTAGGTGGCAAGCTATGTTTATTTTTAGACTGAGAGAAAGCTGTGAGTTGCCCAAGGTCATTCAGATGGCTTCAAGTGGAGGAGTGGGGAATTGAACCCGGTTCTCCAGATTAGAGTCTGCTGCTCTTAACCGCTACACTAAGATGGCTCTCTTCCCCCCAGTCTTCCATCAGATTTAATCACCTCAGTGATTACTGTACTTTCACGATTGTCAAGATAAGAACGCAAGATCTCTTTTTGATGTGCACCTTTATATTTTGTTTTCTCTATTTATACCCTACCTTTCTCTCCATCCTGCCAACCTAGCAGTTCGAAAGCAAGAAATTGCAAGTAGATAAATAGGTACCACTTCGGTGGGAAGGTAACAGCGTTCCGTGCGCCTTGGTGTTGAGTCATGCCGGCCACATGACCACGGAAATGTCTTCGGACAGCGCTGACTCTTCGGCTTTGAAACGGAGATGAGCACCGCAACCCTAGAGTCGGATTCGACTGGCTTTCGAGCAAGGGAACCTTTACCTTTACCTTTCTCTCCATTGGTGACCCAAGCAGCTTACATTGTTCCCTTTGCCTCCCTTTTATCTTCACAACAACCTTGGGAGTTAGGTTAGGCCGGGAGTGGGCGACTGGCCCAAGTTCACCCAGCAAGCTTCCATTGTAGAGTGGGGGATTTGAACCTGGGTCTCCTAGAACCTAGTCCAACATTCTAACCACTTTTAAATAACTTAAATTCTTCTGACAGGAATAGACCTTGGGTAGCTGAGGGTATGGTCTAATTGGGAGCCTTGGACTAAGATATGAGAGATCGGAGTTCAAATCTAAGAGCCACTGTGGTGTCGTGGCTGAGAGTATTGGGCTAGTATTTGGGAGATCTGGTTCAAATCCCAACTCGTGCCATGGAAACTTGCTGGGTGACCTTGGGCCAGTCACACTCTCCCAGCCTGACCTACCTCACAGGGTTGTTGTGAGGATAAAATGGAGGATAGGAGAATGATGTAAGCTAATTTAGGTCCCCATTGGGGAGAAAGACAAGGTACAAATGAATTAAATAAAGAAATCCCTGCCCTGCCATGAAGCTCAGCGACCTTGGGCTAGTCCGTCTCTCTTGGCCTAACCTACCTCACAGGGTAGGTTACAAATAGGGAGGAGAAAATCATGTAAACTACCCTGGAATCCCTGAAATAAAAGAGTAAAAACTACCTACAGAAATAGATCAGAGGGTTATTACTATCATGCTGCAGTCAGGACTGTGTGCATTTGGAAGGCTGGTAGGTTTGAAAACGTATGGATTTGAGACTTATACTTCAAAGCCAAGACTCAAATAGTTTGCATTACCTCTGTAAAGGTAAAGGTTCCCTTGCTCGAAAGCCAGTCGAATCCGACTCTAGGGTTGCGGTGCTCATCTCCGTTTCAAAGCCGAAGAGCCAGCGCTGTCCGAAGACGTTTCCATGGTCATGTGGCCAGCATGACTAAACACCAAGGCGCACGGAATGCTGTTACCTTCCCACTGAAGTGGTACCTATTTACCTACTTGCAATTTCTTGCTTTCGAACTGCTAGGTTGGCAGTATCTAGCTGTAAACAGGATAGCATGTGTCAGTCACAGGGAAAGCAAGATCAAGCCACTCAGGGATGACAGGTGGTCTTGGATACTTAAGGGTCTCCCCAAGTATGCAGAAAGACTATGACTTCATAAATTAAATCTAAGGAAAAAAGAAAAAACAACAACCACCTGCTGAGGACTGAGTATATATGGCCTAAAAAAAAGGTAAAGGTTCCCTTGCTCGAAAGCCAGTCGAATCCGACTCTAGGGTTGCGGTGCTCATCTCCGTTTCAAAGCTGAAGAGCCAGCGCTGTCTGAAGACGTTTCCGTGGTCATGTGGCCGGCATGACTAAACACCAAGGCGCACGGAACGCTGTTACCTTCCCACCGAAGGGGTACCTATTTATCTACTTGCAATTTCTTGCTTTCGAACTGCTAGGTTGGCAGGAGCTGGAACTAGAGACGGGAGCTCACTCCGTCATGCGGCACACTCAGGTCTCGAACTGCTGAACTACTGACCTTCCACAGCCTGCAGTTCAGCGTCTTAACCACTTGAGCCACCGCAGCTCCATATATGGCCTAGGAGATGCGGAATTCTGAGATCACTTGAGAGTTGCTTAGAGGGGAAAAGCAGAAACAGAGGGGAAGAGAAATTAGCCTGCTTAAGCCCTTTAGAGCGTATAGCATCCTGGAGGGGGAGCTTTGGGTGCGAGGAAGGAGACAAAACTTCCAAATCATTTACTGTCTCTTCTTTGACACCCATGGTTGCCAGCCTCCATGCGGGGCCTGAAGATCTCCTGGAATGACAACTGATCTCCACACTACAGAGATCAGTTCCCCTGGAGAAAATGGCTGCTTTGGAGGGTGGACTCCGTGGCATTAATATGCCCCACTGAAGCCCCTCCCCCTCTCCAGACCCCGCCCTCTCCTAAGCACCACCACCAAATCTCCAGAAATGTCTGAAGCTGGCATTTCTAGCACCACCCCTTAAATTCTCACCTGATCCCCATAATAGCAACCGCATGGTCAGAAGCAGTGAATGAAGCCCATCGGAGGACAGGGTTGGGGTTTCTTCATACTTTGAGGGCTTCCTGGTAGGGTTGCCAGCTCTGGGCTGGGAAATACCTGGAGATTTGGGGGTGGAGTCCACCTACCAAACAAGCCATTTTCTCCAGGGGATCTGAGCACTGTAACTTCTGGAAGGAGAGATATTAGGAGGCAGCAGGTCTCTCACTGCACCCTCAGGCCCCTGTGTCCCACTGCCGATTGATGGGGCAGCAGGGGAAGATGGGGGTGGTCCTTCAACAATGGCACTTTCTGGTGCAAAGATATAACAATTGAAGGGGCAGCAGTAAGATGTCACAATACACAAAGATTGCTGTAATAGTGCATACAATACAAATAATTATAAACAATAGTTAGACTCTGATCGCAATAAACTTCATGTTGTTTTAATCTTGGTCTTTCAATAACAGGACGCCATCGGACAATGAGTGATGATGTCAGGGAGAACAGAGGATGAACTTCCCAAGCTACCGTTCGTTTCGATGTCTCTTTTTCAAACAACGGTTTCAGTTCTGCATCCATGCATAGCAAAATCTACCAGTGGACTCTCTGGAGTTCAATAATTCTTCAAGAGCTCTTAACAAACAAGTATAATTCTGTCGGACGATCAAAACCAGAAGTGACATCAGAGTGTTGGGGTGACGCTCTAGGATGAACCCAAAAGTCTATGCCAGGGAGATTGTCCCCACCCCCAGTTTCACTCACTGGGTGCCCTCAATTTGAGCCAGGGGAGAAATTCTAGCTAGCCCTTCCCCAGCTCTCCAAGAGCAAAGGGTTTAACTGCCATGTCAACAAATACGGCAGTTGAGCAGGGCCACCCAGAAAGAAGGCGATGCTTTCCATATACCCACAATTCACCCCAGATTGCAAAGTATTTATTTTAAAAGCCCCCCCCCTCCCCAACAAAGTAGGAAGATCATAGGATCATAAGAAGAACTTGTAGGCAAAATCTCAGTAAGCCAGAAATCTGCTACTTGTTTCGTTTCAGACGGAGGGCTAAAATGGGGAGGGCAAACTTGGATGCTTCGGTGGGAGGGCGGGGTAGAAATTTAATAAATAAATAAATAAATATAAATACCATGTACACCCTGGCCCCGATTTCCCCTCCAAATCTTCCATTGAGAGTGGCAAGGGAATTAAACCACCCCATCCATACAGAGGCCCTGAGACAGATGGCCCAGGCTAGCCCGATCCCGTCAGATCTCAGAAGCGAAGCAGGGTCGGACCCGGTTTGTATTTGGAGAGGGGACCACCAAGAAATGCCAGGGTCGTGATGCAGAGGCAGGCAATGGCAAACGACCTCTGAACATCTCTTGCCGTGAGAACCCCACAAGGTCACTGTAAATCAGCTGCGACTTGATGGCAAATAATAATCCATACTGTATAGCAGAGCTTTAAGAACAGGAGTTTTCACCAACTTTTCAGCTGGACCAGCATGGCTTCGAAGGCCAGCGTGCCCTTGAAACTTCTGGGTGTGATCACAGGCCTCTATTATTCTGGATTATTTGTGCTCAGTCCTGTTAACTGGACGTCAAAAAATGAGCCCAAGAAACAAAAACATGGTAATAGGTCCCTTGAACTGAATGCTGCAGCAGTTCGTCTTAACAAAGACTGGCTTCTTTTAGAGAGTGAAACCTTGGGCTCCCCCCCCCCAACAGTTGCTATAGCAATTTGCCATGGTAACAGCCACTATTGAAATCTTTTAAAACTATTTTATTTAAAACAGGAGAAATGGAATGGGAGCAGTTAAGCTTAAAGAGCAAGTTTGCTGTAGTGGTTGAGAGCACAGACTCTAATCTGGGAGAACCGGGTTTGATTCCCCACTCCTCCACATGCAGCCAGGTGAGTGACCTTGGGTCAGTCACAGTTCTCTCAGAGCTGTTCTCTCAAGAGCAGTTCTCTCAGAGCCCTCTCAGCCCCACCTACCTCCCAGGGTGTCTGTTGTGGGGAGAGGAAAGGAAAGGAGATTGTAAGACTCTGAGGCAAGGGCGGGGTACAAATCCAATCTCTTCTTCTTGTCTTAAAATATAGAGATGTAACAATTTCCTGGGTTTAGAGTTGCGGGTACAACCCTGGGATTTCCTGGGTTTAGACTGAGGCTGGAAATCTCCTGGGATCACAACTGATCTCCGTACCACAAAGATCAGTTCACTTGGAGAAAATGGCCACTTTGGGAGGTGGAGTCTATGGCATTATACCCTGCTGAGGTCGCACCCTCCCCAAACCCCACCCTCTCCAGGCTCCACCCCCAAAATCTCCAGGTATTTCCCAACCCTACCTAGCTTCCTTCAGGCTGCCCAATGAGGCTCACTGAGGCGGGCACCTCAGGTGGTGGAGTTGGGAGGCATCAACCTCCCATCCTACCTGTCTGTCTCTTCTGCCACCACCCCCCATCTTTCCCCCTTCCCAGGAGTGGCTCAGCTGATCCTCCTGAATCTTACAACACTGTTCTCCCCTCCTCCACTTTATCCTCACACTTGTGAAGCACAAGGTGGTACGAATGGGGATTCGAACTTGGGACTCCCAATCCTGATAGTACAAATCCTGTTACAGATTCAACCTAAAGGCCACCTCATGCCCTCCTTTGAACCCCCAAAACGTCACACCTCCACCTGCCTATGCATCCTTCTCCAACCTTCCCACCAGCCATACTCAGTTGCTGTCGTGGGTCAGCCAGGAGAGACGGACTCCTCAAGAGAAGAGAAATCCTCAGAAAAGAGGAGTCCTGTGTAGCCAACTCTGAATCAGCAGAAGCTGGCAAGCAAGAAGATAAGCTGCAGGCTTGTCAGAGTTCACAGCTGACAGCTGATTCAGAGCCACCAGCACCTTCCAGCCCTTTTCCAACAGAGGAAACCCAGGTGGTTGCTAGCAGCCCTCTAGTTTCATCCACACCCTTTGATCGCCGGAGATGAAGCCTTAGAATGGAGGTCCAGGAGAGAAGACAAAGTACACTGTCTCCTAGCCTGATGCCAGCTGCTTGCTGATGATAGCTACAGGGTTATTGGAGATCTCCTGGGATTACAACTGATCTCCAGATGACAGGGATCAGTTTACTTGGAGAAAATGGCCGCTTTTACCCCACTTGGAGTCTCAGAAGTCCCTCCACTTCCCAAAACCCACCCTCCTCAGGCTCCACCCCCAAAATCTTCAGGTATTTCCCAACCCAGATCTGGCACCCCTGCATCAAGTTGCAACCAGCTTATGGTAACCTCTCATGGGGCTTTCAGGGCAAGAGATGTTCAGAGGGTGGTTTGCCATTGCCTCCCTCTGCATAGATGATGTTCAGAGGTGGTTTGCCATTGCCTGCCTCTGCATAGTGACCCTGGACTTCCATGGTGGTCTCCCATCCAAATACTGACCAGGGCCAACTCTGTTTAGCTTCTGAGATCAGTTTAGCCTGGGCTGTCCAGGTCAAGACAATAAAACCACCACACCCCACCAGATCCTGCACCCCCAGCTGCTTCAGTCAACTCCAGTAGAGTCCATCTGCTCCTCTCTCTGTCTCTTTTCCAGCATCTCAACCTTCCACTTACACCAAGACACACACACACGCAGCCCTGCCATCAGCTCAGAGGGAAGGCCACCTTTTTCAAGCCCAGTTCAAGCCCAATTTGGTGTAGTGGTTAAGAGCAGCAGACTGTAATGTGGAGAACCAAGTTCGATTCCCCACTCCTTTGCATGCAGCCAGCTGGGTGACGGATCAGTCACTGTTCTCTCAGAGCTGTTCTCTCAAGAGCAATTCTCTCAAAGCTCTCTCAGACCCACCAACCTTGCAGGGTGATTGTTGTGGAGAGAGGAGGAGAAGGAGATTGTAAGCCACTCTGAGACTCCAAGTGAGGGGGGATATAAATCCAACACTCCTTCTCTTCTCTTGGCCAGATTAAGGTCCATTGAGGTGACACTTAAGGTCCATTGAGGTGACATTACTATCCTTTTGTCATAGGCTGTTTCAAAGACTTATACACACTCTTAATAGTCGTTTCTTGCATAACAGTTTGTATTAATTTACCCAGATGTAAAGCATGGCACATCAGTTGTGTATGTGTGTATAAACTGGCACACATCCTTTTTAAGTCTGCACAAGCATTAAGCAAGAAAGACACCCTGCCCCCCCCCACTAACACAACCCCTGTTCAGTAAGATCTGGAGGAAAAGCAAGGAGTCTTTTAGAACACAAAATCTTAACAAAACCTGATGAAAACTGCTTTTTCGTTAAAGTAAACAAATTGTACATTATGGATAAAAAGGCTGCAGGTTTCAACAGTCCCACAGAAGCCAACAAGATTAAAAATCTCACTCAGTAGTCTCCCCGAATGTTTTGATGCAATTGTTGAAATGCAATTAAATTCATATCGAGAAGGTATATTCTTTTATTCAAGGCTGCAGATATGGAGATGCTACCAATCCTTTTAAGGCTGGCTGCAACAATCGTTATTTGATGTTATTGATATTTTGTTGAGGATTTCTCATAAGAGCGAACAAAAGTATGAAGTACGGCCTTTACCTGACATAATTGATACAATTAAAATCTTAATCTTCTCTTAATACAGTCAAGAAAACCTCCATAAGCTCAGGGCCCCATCATTGTCTGGGAGGCAGCAATCACAGGGATAAATAAGTGTGTAGCTCTAAATAGCATATAATAAGCAATAAGGAGAAAAGGGGGGAGGAGGTGGAAAAGGGAAGGAATTTTGTTTTGTTGGAAAGTTCCATCAAGTCACAGATGACTTACGGCGACCCCAGTAGAGTTTTCAAGGCAAGAGAACAACAGAGATGATTTGCCATTGGCTGCCTCTGTGTACCAAACTTGGACTTCCTTTTGTTTGCAGAGTTTAAACATGCAGAGGAATGGAGCACCAACTGTTTAAAGAAAATAACTTGGGCCCCGTTCACACGGAGAAGTTGCCACGCTAAAGACACGAATGACAGGTGGATTTTCGGTGCGTGATCTGGGAAGCACCGTGGCTAACCCGTGGCTTCTCGCCGAAGATGCAGAGTAAAAAACTACTGCAGAAAGCACACTAGTTTCCAGAAACCGCGGGGCAGGGGCAGGCGTCTGATCGCGTTCCCGCTTGAATCCCGTGGCATCTGGCGCCCGTCCATGTCCCGTCGCAAACAGGATGGGTTTTTTTAGTCTCCACAGGATGCACACAAATGCCCAATGGAGCATGGGGAAACGTCGGTGAGGGGGAAAAATTCCCGTTTGCTATTGCCTAGTGATTGCCAGTGTGATTGTGCCACGCCACTTCTTTGCCACGCTTCAGGATAGCTGTGTGATCGGCACCTAACGGCCTAACCACAGGAACTCGACAGGATGTGTGATCGGGCTGCCGTGTTTTATTTTGCTCCGGGGCAAACAGCCACGCTCTCCCCCCACATTTTCCAGCCCGTGTGACCGGAGCCTTCGTTTATTAAAGAAGAGGAGGAGGAGGAGATTGGATTTATACCCCGCCCTTCACTATCCAAAGGTGTCTCAGAGCGGCTTACAAACTCCTTTCCCTTCCCCTCCCCACAACAGACACCTTGTGAGGTAGATGGGGCTGAGAGAGCTCTTGACAGAAACTGCTCTTTTTCAAGGACAGTTCTTATCAGAACTACGGCTTGCCCAAGGTCATCCAGCCAGGTGCAAGTGGAGGAGTGGGGAATGAAACCCGGTTCTCCCAGATTAGAGTCCGTGCACAACCACTACACCAAACTGAAGAAATAAACTCCGATAGAACAGAGGAGAGGCAGAGAGGCTTAACTAACTGACTAACTGCAGTGAGAGACAGGAACAATGGGGGAACTTCCTAGCTATGCTAACTAGCTATGCTACCTAGTTATGCTAACTATCAGTCCTTCAGCTGTCCCCCTGTAAGGTGATCCTCTGATTCTCTTTCCAACACCTTGATGGTCTCCCATGTCCAAGTACTAACCAAGGCTGACCCTGCATAGCTTCCAAGGTCTGACAAGACTGAGCCAGCCAGGTCAAGCAAAGGTAAAGTGTGCCACTGAGTCACAACCAGGGTTTTTTTTCTGGAGGAATGCGCTGGAACTCCGTTCTGGAACCTCTTTTAATATTGTGTAAAAGTTCATGAATTTTCAGTATAGAGCTTGAAAACTTCATTTCCCTCTTAAGAGTCTTGGCACCTTTAAAAAAAAAAAAAGCCCTGGTCACAACCTCCTCATGGCCACCCCATGAAGTTCCACCTCATGGGGTTTTCAAGGCAAGAGATGCGCAGAGGTGATTTGCCATTCCCTTCCTCTAAGTAGCCACCCTGCCCTTCTGTGGTGGGTATCCCATCTAAGTACCAGCCCTGCTTAGTTTCCAAGCTTTGTTTAGATCAGGCTAGTCTGGGCTATAAGGGCTGCTACTCCCCAAACCGGCCAACAGGTAAAACGGAGACCAGTTTTATACCAGTGGAGATTGATCTAAGGGAGGATTTTTTTAAAAAAAAGGGGTGATTTTTCCTTTGTAAGAAAAGGATCCGGTCTGCATTGCTAGTTCCTCGGTCAGCTGAATAAAGCATCTCACAGAGAAATATGTGACTGAAGGCATGCATAACACTTTAAGAGAAGGACATTCTCACAAAGAAAGAAGAAGAATCAGTAGCATGCAAGGTTGGGCGCATATGCAGATTGTCAAATATCATTGAGCTAGTGTTTGAAATGACTAAAAGTGTCCGAACATGTATTTTCAATCAACCATGTACTTGGATTTTGCTGCTGCAGGATGTGGTGATGGGCATTAATTAATTAACTCATTGACAAATTAATGAAGAATAGGTCCATTAATGGCTAGTAGCCATGATGACTGATTGGTCGAATGTCCATGTTCAGAGGCGGTAGGCAGTTACTGCAGGCTAATAATAACAACACCAGCCTTCATGCAGTACATGCGGACTTCCCAGAGGAATGAACTTTGCCTTTGTGGGAAACAGTATGCTGCACCTTAGGGCTGATCCAGTCG
The DNA here is from genome assembly GCF_001447785.1 of Gekko japonicus. Taxonomy (NCBI): domain Eukaryota; kingdom Metazoa; phylum Chordata; class Lepidosauria; order Squamata; family Gekkonidae; genus Gekko; species Gekko japonicus. The sequence continues at coordinate 328,926 of NW_015164684.1, forward strand.
GTCTCGTCTTACACTCTTAAAAGAGTTTGGTGTTCCTACCTTACGTACCAGGACAGTGCTCTATGCACAATATTTTCAATGCATGTCGTCACCATTTTGTGTGAATAAAGCAGCATGCATGTTTTGCAACTTCAGAACACGTGATTAGAAACCCCAACTTTTGACGGTACAAGCTCATGCGTAGACATACTGAAAAGCATACGCATTGCCCTATTCACACAAAATGGCAAATGTGCATGTCCAGAGGACGCTGTGTAACACGCTCTTCTTAAGAGTGCCAAAATCCTATCGGCTGAGAAGGTCATTGCTCTTTCTTTGTCAACTGCAACCACTCTGTTGGTGTGTTCCATACTGTTGCCATGTAGGCAGTACACATCCCTGGCGCATGGTGAAGTCACAGTGTGACACCAACATGGATCAATGAATCTTGAAGCTGCTGGCAGGTCGCAAACAGAGTTTAATCAAGGACCTGGCAGGCTGCCTTAACATTGTCAGAGAACCACATACGGCTTTGGGAATGTGGGTTTGACAAGCACACTGTGAACAAAAATTACAGGAATGGAAACTAAAAATACCTCCACATATCATTATATAAATCCAGGTATGCCATTATATTAAATTAAAGGTATACCTTCTCTCTTTCCCACATTGCTATGACAGATGGGCGTATGACCGTTGTCAATTGATTTAAGCTGAAAAAAATTAATCCTTACATTTTTGGGGGGGGCTGTTTACATGAGATATGAGACTAGTCTTAGAGTGGCAGACGAGACAGTAGATCTTACAAATGTGTATTGGGGAAGATGTAAAGTTTACTGTACCAGGTGCTTGCATTTAGAAGAAGAAGAAGAGATTGTATTTATACCCTGCCCTTCACTACCCGAAGGAGTCTCAGAGCAGTTTACAATCTGCTTTCCCTTCCCCTCCCCACAACAGACACCCTGTGAGGTAGGTGGGGCTGAGAGAGCTCTTTTCCGAGAACTGCTTCTGAGAGAACAGCTATGAAAGAACTTGTGACTGACCCAAGGTCACACCAATAGCTGCATGTGGAGGAGTGGGGAATCAGACCTGGTACTCCCAGATTAGAGTCCACGTTGCTAACCAGTATACCAAACCGGCTATCAGATTATGTGGGAGCTATTGATGCTTCACTCTTATAAGGAATCTATAGAACTGGAAAAGATTCTGTGTTGATCCCAAGGGGCTTCTTTCAAAAAGGCCAAGGATGCCAAAGCATAAAAAAAACAAAAAAACCTTTGCAAGTCCTTTTGTGTGTTACAAGCAGTTCCCAAACATGACGTGTTAGTGCACTATACTTGCTGCTTCCATACTGCTTCTGTAAGACTAGAGATGCTGCTATGTATTGGGACTGGAACATTCCAGGACTGTTTCTACCAGAAACTAGCTGAGCTTGGAGCTCTAGAACAATAGCCCACCAGGACTCTGGAGGTGGCCAGTGAGGAATTAATGGCTCTGACGATGGCCTATCATTGGTAGTTCTTTGGGGAAGTGGGTGGAGTTGCATGCTTTTTAAACAGGGCAGTGGCCCTGCCTTATTGCTTTTTGTTTTTGCCGAATCACTAATAAAGGAGAGCTGAACATTAGGCTTGGGGTCAGACCATCCATGGAATCCAGTATTTAACAGTTGCCAACTCCAGTTTGGGACATTTCTGGAAATTTGGGGCAGTGCCTGGGGAGGGTGCAGTTTGGGGATGGAGTGATGCCATGGTGTCGACTCCCTGAAGCTGTTATTCCTGCCAGAGGAACAAAACTCCAGGAAGATACACCAAAAAGAAAGCCAGCAAGATATCTTGCAGCTGTCACACATTATCTTGTTTTGTTGCCTGGAGAAAACACACAAGAGGCAGCCAAAATGAAGTTTACAGCTAAAGCAGCCAGATAAACCAGCTGAGAATAAACAAACTGCTCAGAAAGGGGAAGAGCAGGCTTCCAAAGACGACTTCTTATCCATTCCTTATCATGTTGGAGTCTAAAAGTTAAAATTTAAAAGTTAAAAGGTGGTTTTATCAGAAGATGCGGCAGAGAGAGACTACGTTGCCGGCGCCATCTTGGATCCTCCCTCCAGAGGAACTTATCTTGGTGGTATGGAGAATGGTTGTAATTCCAGGAGGCCTCCGGGCTTTACCAGGGGGCTGTAACATCCCCACAATTAGACACAAAGAGAGCTTTCTCCAGTGGGGCCCATTGTCAGTGGCTCCGTTTCCAGTGGAGCCATTTCAGGGGCAGGATACAAGAACTGTGATCACCCCCATGCTGAAAGATCTGCACTGGCTGCCCATTTGTTTCTGGGCACAATGTAAAGAGCTGGTCCTAAGCCTTAAATGGCTTGGGCCCAGGGTACTTGAAGGACCACCTCCTCTCAAATGGTCCAGCCCACCAGTCAAGATCTGCCTTACAAGCCCTGCTCTCTGTGCCCCCAGCTTCAGAGGTGAGGAAGGTGAGAATCAGAGACAAGGCTTTTTTCAGTAATGGCACCATTGCTTATGGAAAGCCCTTCCCTTTGAAGCTCACCCGGCACTTACTTTGCTTTCTTTTAGGTGTCAGGCCAAAACATGTCTGTTCACACAGGCTTTTAAGTAAGTTGCTTGTTTGTTTTTTAAGTCTGGAAACTACTTAGGCTGTCCGTGGTCTGTTTTTATGATCGAACAGAGGTGTCAAACATAAGGCCCGAGGGCCAGAACTAGCCCGTCCAGGGCTGTTATCCGGCCCGCAAGAAACTGGTGCGAGGAAGGGAACAGGAGGCTGCTTGGGAGGGAAGTGGGCGGAGCCACTCTGATTGTGGCTTCAGCACGCGGAACAATCTCATCTCCAGCAGTCAAACAGAAACCCTTCACTTTAGTGGCAGCCTCACTGGTAAATTGGGAGCCAGTGCACCTGCATTCATGCAGCTCAGGGTTCCAAGGTGAGTTCGCACACCTCTCCACTCGGCCTGCAGCTTAGGGTTGCCTCCCGGTGTTTTCCCCTCAAATGGCTGTGCCCCGCCCCAGCGTGATGACGTCACAGGGAAGTGACGTACATGTGGGGGTGGGGTTTCCGCGAGGGCGGAAATCGGAGCTCCAAAGCAGGGGGAATTCTGCCTCCTGGGGGGATTTGGCAGCCCTACTGCAGCTCCAGGGATGCTGTCCTGAATGGCCATGGGCATCGACATTTGCATGTAAGGCGTGCACATGATTGTTGGCTGGGGCTTGCTGATGGCCAGTGCTGCCACCATATTCACCCCCCCCATGCAGCAGCTGTGCTTTGGCCCATGGGAGGCTGCTTTGGCCCATTGGGGGCCTAGGCCTGCCACCAACTACACAACTCGACAGCTGGACCTCCCCCCCCCCGCCATGAACCACCCAAAGGCCTTGTGAGTGTGGTGCCCACTCCCAAATTGGATGATCCGGTGGCCTTTGGCCTCGGGCAGTCACCACTGTATGGGAATGGTGTAGTTTCCCAACAATCTCTGTCTTGAACCCCCGGCATTGCCCTGCCATGGGGTTGCCTGGCAGCCTTGGCCGGAGGTGGCTGCTGCTGCAGGGATATATCTGGCTTATTGGCCTTTGCTTGGCCTAGGCCCTGCTGTGCATGTGGCCTTGGACCTGGGTCGTCACCCCCCCCCCCCGCTTCTGCAGGTGGGGGGATTAGTTCAGCTTGTCTTCCCAGTCTCTTTCCATGGTGGCTTGGAGGCAGGGGGGAACTCACAACACTCAGCTGCTTCACGTTATCACTTTGGGGCCCGGGCTCACAGCATCGGCAGCAGAAGTGGGCTGGGAAAGGGGTTTGCCCACCTCCAGGCAGTGCAGGAGTGTCTCCCCACTAGCTCTCCAGTCCACCCATGCAGGTTTTCCTCTGAGCCCCAGCCCAGCCCATGATGCCTTGCAGGGAGAACACACCAACTCGGAGCTTACTAGCTGCTGTCCTTTATAAAGTTTATCTCTCTAGTACCTGGCATTAAGTTTTTGTGGCACACATGGCCCAGCCCGACAAAGTCACATTTATGTCAAATCTGGCCCTTGTAACAAACCTATGTTTTTATGCTGGGCTAGGTTTTTTTAATGCTGGATTTTAGTTAACAGCTTTTTAATGTTTTGTTTTTTATTGTTTTTATTTCGTAATTCTCCTTGGGCGGGTTCCTGGAGAGGTGGCATAAAATATTATAAATAAGTAAATCTGTACAGCTTTGTCAAACAATGCAAAAGAAGCAGAAAATCAAATGCATTTAGTCCACCACTGTGGCCAGGGTTGCTAGGCCCCAGGTGGTAGCTGGAGAACTCCCAGAATACTGACTCAACTCCAGACTATAGAGATCAATTCCCCTGCTGTAAATTTCTGCTTTGGAAGGTGGACCCTATGGCATTATATCCCGCTAATGTCCCTCCCCTCCCCAAACATTGGTCTCCTCAGGCTCCACCCCCAAAATCTCCAGGAATTCCCCAACTCGGTGCTGGCAACCCTGTGGCTCCCACAGGAGCCTGATTGATGGCCTTATATTATTTCCAGAAAGTACTTAAAACACATCAAATAAATATCCAGAGTAACATGGAATCCTACAGTTATTTGGTGTAGTGGTTAAGTGTGCGGACTCTAATCTGGGAGAACCGGGACTGATTCCCACTCCTCCACTTGCAGCTGCTGGATGACCTTGGGCAAGCCATAGTTCTGTCAGAGCTGTTCTTGAAAGGGCAGTTCTGGAAAGAGCTCTCTTAGCCCCACCTATCTCATAGGGTGTCTGTTGTGGGGAGGGGAAGGGAAAGGAGTTTGTAAGCCCCTGTGAGACTCCAAGTGAAAGACAGGGTATAAATCCAATCTCTTCTCATCTCTTCTCCAGATGTACCTAGGACTCTTCTATATGTGACTTGCAATGAAAGTTGAATTAGCTAGAAGTGTACATTAATGTGGAAAAGTGGGAGGGTTTTTTTAAAAGACCTAATTCATATGCAATATCTTATGATTTTTGTTAAGATGGTTGCTTAACCCAGCCCTATATTTTCCCCCCTGGAAAACATCTTTCTAAATAATATATATGATGGTACTTTTTCAAAAACTGACTGGTAATTTTTTCTGACATTTCCCCTTCACGATAGTAATGATATTGGGAGCAGATAGAATGTTGTCTGCTTCTGCTCAGTTCCTTGCAGGCAAAAAAAAAAAAAAATGTTTTAAGACACTGAAGAGAAGTGAAAAAGAAACTGCAGAAAGAGAGAGAGAGAGAGAATAATAATGAGCTCTCAAAATGTCTTTTCTGCTCCTTTAAAATTGTGAGTTGATTATTCAAGGGGGACAGTGGACCGGTTTCCAAGCAGTGATTGAGAAATATTTCAGGAATCCCATTGTGTTTATGAGATCTGTGTTCTGGGGGCTGCTCTTGGACTCTTGCAAATTGAGTAATCTAGATGTTCTGTATTTTCAATCAAAGAGATTTTTTTAAAAATCCCCTAAGAAATTTAACCAAACCTATCAAAGTTCTATTTGAATATACATGGTGACTAATATTCTTTTGTTTTTCTCCTCAAAGTTCCTACAGATGTTGCAAGGACAGAAGGCACCCTGCTCTGGCAAACTATGGCCTTCTCTTTGTCCTGCTTTCAACAGCACACATGAAGCTGCCTTATTCTGAATTAGACCATCAGTCCATTCAGGACTCCTGCCAACCTAGCAGTTTGAAAGCAAGAAATTGCAAGTAGATAAATAGGTACCACTTCGGTGGGAAGGTAACAGCATTCCGTGCACCTTGGTGTTTAGTCATGCCGGCCACATGACCACGGAAACGTCTTCGGACAGCGCTGGCTCTTCGGCTTTGAAACGGAGATGAGCACCGCAACCCTAGAGTTGGATTCGACTGGCTTTCGAGCAAGGGAAACCTTTACCTTTACCTTTACCATTCAGGACAGTATTGTCTACGCAGACTGGCAGTGGCTCTCCAAGGTCCCAGGCAGAGGTCCCCCACATCACCCGCCGCCTGGTCCTTTTAACTGGAGATGCTGGGGATTGAACCTGGGGCCTTCTACTTTACCACTGAGCCACAGCCCCTCCATGCCCAGCACAGAATCCATGTCTGAAAGACACTAACAAGCCTATACAAATAGCAGAGACAGTTCACTTAGCTGCCTTCAACACCAGCCTTGAGGAGCTGATTGAGGAACACAGGGGGGTTGGGTCCTTTTGGTTTTAATAGGATTACTTGATTTAAGAGGTCATCCATGAGACTGTAAGATTCATGTAAGATTCATGACTTTTTAAGAAGAAGAGATTGGATTTATATCCCACCCTTCACTTGGAGCAGTTTACAAACTCCTTTCCCTTCCCCTCCCCACAACAGACACCCTGTGAGGTAGGTGGGGCTGAGAGAGCTCTGACAGAAATTGCTCTTTCAAGAACAGCTCTGACAGAACTATGACTTGCCCAAGGTCATCCAGCAGCTGCAAGTGGAGGAGTGGGGAAATCAAACCCGGTTTTCCCAGATTAGAGTCCGCACACTTAACCACTACACCAAACTGGATTTCAAACAGGATTTCAACTCTATACCTCCCCCCGCCCCCGATCAACTTGGATCAGTGCCACATGTGTTACAGGAAGCTTTAACTTGGTTTTTATGTAAATTATTAGAGCACCAAATTTTTATGTAGGATACATTGTTTTATTATGCTGTATTGTTGTATGCATATTTTAACTTCGGCATGGCTGTCTGTGAGCCGCCCTGAGCTGTTGGATAGGGTGGGATATAAATCCCAAAAATAAATAAATAAATAACTTTGACTTTATATGGCCATGTAATTTAAAAATTGGTTTCTCCGTGGTGTTACGGTCCTTTAAGGGGGGAAATTACAGCTCTCTTTCTTATTCCTTTTAAATGGTTAACAGCTTTGCTTTGGTATTTCCCAAACCTACTTTACAGTCTTGCCAGAATGACTGCAGTTCAAGTGTGTTCAATTGGGAAGGCGTGTACATTTTAAAAAACCCTAATAAATATGAGGCCATTATTTTTTTACATTCCAAAACCTTGTTTTGTTTCATTAAGGTTTATTTCAGTCAAATAACTTTTTGGCACATTAGGCTATGTTAAACTCAGGCTTTTTAGCATTTGATTTCCCCCAAACCAACCCACGGGGGCTGCAGTGGCTCAAGTTGTTAAGACGCTGAACTGCAGACCTGAAGGTTGGTAGTTCGGCAGTTCAAGACCCGACTGCTGTGTGACGGAGTGAGCTCCCGTCTCTGGCCCCAGCTCCTGCCAACCTAGCAGTTCGAAAGCAAGAAATTGCAAGTAGATAAATAGGCACCGCTTCGGTGGGAAGGTAACAGCGTTCCGTGCACCTCGGCGTCTAGTCATGCTGGCCGCATGACCACGGAAATGTCTTCGGACAGCGCTGGCTCTTCGGCTTGGAAACGGAGATGAGCACCGCATCCCTAGAGTCGGATTCGACTGGCTTTCAAGCAAGGGAAACCTTTACCTTACTTACTGAACCAACCCTACGTAGCCTCAAGCCTTTTCAGTACAAAATTTCAGATTACTAGGCCTGTAAACAGGAGTCCACGTGCGGTAGATGCACAGAAGAACAGCGAAGTCTTCACATTCTCCCAGTTGTCACACTGCTGGAGTGAGCGATGCAGCGTGCCTGGACATTGGGGTGGGGGGACACTACATCACTCCGTGTATCAGTGTCATCTCCTTGAATGGGATGCCTCTCTTTGTCTTAACCTGGGAGCTGCCCTCCGACCCCTCCCCTCTCTCCGTGCTGCCCTTCGTTCTCACTATTCTTTACATGGCTCTCCTTGGAGTCACATGTCTCTGCAGGTCCCTCCTGTGGTAACAATGCCCTCATACTTCCCCCACTGGTGACGCTGGATTATCTGGCCGTTTGTGATAGGGATAGCACGCTTTAGATTAGGCTTCTCTCTCTCCTTTTGACTGCAACCTAGATGTGAACTGAATCTACTTGAATGA